>NC_091316.1:10870506-10871622 GCF_038502225.1 Cherax quadricarinatus
CTGGAGATGGGAAGTACAGTGCCTGCACTCTGAAGGAGGGGTGTTAATGTTGCAGTTTAAAAACTGTAGTGTAAAGCACCCTTCTGGCAAGACAGTGATGGAGTGAATGATGGTGAAAGTTTTTCTTTTTCGGGCCACCCTGCCTTGGTGGGACTCGGCCGGTGTGATAATAAAAAAAAAAAATCGGCCTGACGACACTGGAGGACAGGAGGGTCAGGGGAGACATGATAACGACATATAAAATACTGCGTGGAATAGACAAGGTGGACAAGGACAGGATGTTCCAGGGAGGGGACACAGAAACAAGAGGCCACAATTGGAAGTTGAAGACACAAATGAGTCAGAGAGATAGTAGGAAGTATTTCTTCAGTCATAGAGTTGTAAGGCAGTGGAATAGCCTAGAAAATGACGTAGTGGAGGCAGGAACCATACACAGTTTTAAGACGAGGTTTGATAAAGCTCATGGAGCGGGGAGAGAGAGGGTCTAGTAGCAACCGGTGAAGAGGCGGGGCCAGGAGCTAGGACTCGACCCCTGCAACCACAAATAGGTGAGTACAATACTGTGTGGTGAAAATGGAAAATGTCCAGGGATGAGATGAATAGAAGTTCCTGAAGCCTCATCTTAATCCTCAGAAAGACCTAATTAGGCCAAGAACTTGGAGGTCAGCTTTCATTTCAGACTCAGAAGCTGAAGGTCAACTTTTATTTTAGACTCAGAAGCTGAAGGTCAACTTTTATTTTAGACTCAGAAGCTGGAGGTCAACTTTTATTTTAGACTCAGAAGCTGGAGGTCAACTTTTATTTTAGACTCAGAAGCTGAAGGTCAACTTTTATTTTAGACTCAGAAGCTGGAGGTCAACTTTTATTTTAGACTCAGAAGCTGGAGGTCAACTTTTATTTTAGACTCAGAAGCTGGAGGTCAACTTTTATTTCAGACTCAGAAGCTGGAGGTCAACTTTTATTTTAGACTCAGAAGCTGGAGGTCAACCTTTATTTTAGACTCAGAAGCTGGAGGTCAACCTTTATTTTAGACTCAGAAGCTGGAGGTCAACCTTTATTTTAGACTCAGAAGCCTGCGTTAGGTTATTTTAATTGAATGTAAATTTATCTAAATTG
>NC_091316.1:10871722-10956722 GCF_038502225.1 Cherax quadricarinatus
ATATTGGAGGCAGTGAAAGATAAGGTAATCATTCCCTCAGTCTTAACATATACGTGTATAATCTTTGTGGCTCATCCGTGCAGCGTTGGGTCTGCAACATGCCAGGACCACGGTTCGAGTCTCCGTCCATTTCATATATATAATATATAATCTTCTTTCAACACACCGGCCGTATTCCACCGAGGCGGGGTGGCCCAAAAGGAAAAACGAAAGTTTCTCATTTTACATTTAGTAATATATACAGGAGAAGAGGTTACTAGCCCCTTGTTCCCGGCATTTTAGTCGCCTCTTACAACACGCATGACTTACGGAGGAAGAATTCTGTTCCACTTCCCCATGGAGGTAAGAGGAAATAAACAAGAACAAGAACTAGAAAGAAAATAGAAGAAAACCCAGATAGGTGTGTATATATATGTTTGTACATGTATGTGTAGTGTGACCTAAGTGTAAGTAGAAGTAGCAAGACGTACCTGAAATCTTGCATGTTTATGAGACAGAAAAAGGGACACCAGCAATCCTACCATCATGTAAAACAATTACAGGCTTTCGTTTTACACTCACTTGGCAGGACGGTAGTACCTCCCTGGGCGGCTGCTGTCTACCACCCTACAACCTAGGATATATATATATATATATATATATATATATATATATATATATATATATATTATATATTGTGTGTACGTACATACGTGCGTGCGTGTGTGTGTGTGTGCGTGCGTGTGTGTGTGTGCGTGTGTGTGCGTGTGTGTGTGTGTGTGTGTGTGTGTGTGTGTGTGTGTGCGCAAAAAAAAAACGCTAATACGCTATACAAGTCGATGTAATCAACCCCAGGCTGAGGAACTGATTACCCCAAACTCCTCCTGATCTTCACCATTCTTTATATTGAACTGATGAAGCCACTGTGGCGAAGCGTTTCAACAATAATAGCGAAATGTTGCACATGTGTCTAATTTATTACCTTGACGGTTCTCTGAACCATTTACCTACAGTAAGACACCTGCACCACCGATGTCTTTATTACGCAACGTTTCGCCAAGCAGTGCTTTATTAATATCTCTACATAATCAAGATACCCAGGTATTTCACATATCTCTTATTTGTCATAGTTTCTTTACACAGTGTTTTACAAGTTAAGAGCTGTTATTACCAACATCAGCTCATTGTACATATACACAAGCTGTTACTCTCAGTTACTTGTAGTAATCTGTCCTACAAATTTACGACTCTGTAAAAGTCAAAATGTAGCATCTGGCTTCTCTGTGACTCATATAACTTGGCTGTGGGTTGTGTTTGAGCGAGTAATGTTGCAATAACTAAGATTTTTATTGTCCTTGGTTATTTTACCTCCCACTCCCCCTTCCCCCGTCGAGGTCTTGGTGAAGGGCTCTTGATCTAAGGAAATGAATTTGTGCTCCCATGGCTTGAATCAAATCTGAATGCCTTCCATTCTTCTAGGCGCTGTATGACCCCAGCGGGTTTATCGCTCCCCATGAATTTAATAATAATCGATTATTTTACATGTTTTAGTCACCTCTTTTTAGTCATATGTTTAAGAGGCACGTAAGTTCCTCCGTCTTCTAATAACATGCTCATTTTTTCCAGTGTAATGAACCTTGTCCGTAATTACTGTGGCATTGGTTTTGTCTGCAGAGGTGTGAGCTTTTGCTCACACCTCTGCAGCAGAATTGTCCTCAAAGATTTGTTAAGTTATACCATGAATTAAGGAAAGATCCTGGACTTCACCTTACGAAACAGACAAAGCAAATGTGATAGTAATTATGGACAGGGTAGATTATAGTGGAAAAATGAACATGTTTTTAGAAGAAAGGGGGAACTTGCGTTCCCCTCAGGGCACCTCAGTCACCTCTCAGTCGTTGTTTTACTCAAGTGATTTCGTTATATTTTCCTCTGGTTTCGTTTTTGTCTCCTGGTGCTATGCACCCCACAAGGGAAGGTAGACGAGGTCCACTTGCGGCCCGCTGGACTATAGTGCGGTCCTCCTGAGTTTTTTTTTTTCCCCAATTAGCTAACACAAACTTCTAATCCAGTAAGTCTTAACAAAGTCCTCGCCATTTATTATCGTTTAAAAATCCTTATTTTTTAAATAACATGTTGGATTTCATATTATGAATGGAAAAAACTTCATGCATCCCTCTTCTCTCTCTCTCTCTCTCTCTCTCTCTCTCTCTCTCTCTCTCTCTCTCTCTCTCTCTCTCTCTCTCTCTCTCTCTCTCTCTCTCTTTCGATCATGTGGTCACTACTGAAATAATTTGGCAACCTTCAATATGCTGGCCAAATTTGCATGCAGCATTGTAAATCATTGCAGCAGTAGACAAGCCAGCACTACCACTACCACTTCAGTCTGTGGTAAGCAAGTGGAATGAGCTCCAAATACACAAGTTCAAAGAATAGGCACGGTAAGTCCCAAGGAGTCAGAAGTCAGTATAATGTAACTCGACGTAGTTTAAGAGGTGATGTCAGGCGCTGAGAATCGACCCCCGGAATAAAATCGGCGAGTACACAGAAAATAGAACAAACACTTGAGCTCGGACATCTACAGCCAGTCTTCCGGGAGTCTTGCGAGCTGTGTCTATGAACACATTAATAGCTGTGTCTGTAAGCTCATTATATATGCTAATCAATAAGATAGGTTGAACAATGTAGCAAATAGAGTACCGAAATTTGGCCTCTTAGGGTCTTGTACTCTGTACTCACTATGTGGTACTCTCGTTATAGAGTTGTCCTCTTCCCCTTTAACCTTTGTTACGCATTTGTGTGTTGTGTTTGTGCAATAATTTTCGCACTTCTAGCTTGCTCTATCCACCTGTTTTTGCTTCTTGTGCACATACACTGCCAATCACGTGTGTACATGCCTCGTGTACAATTGCACTGCTTGTTTTGTGCCTACACGAGCCTCTTGTACACTTGTACACATGTGCGTCAGCCTCATGCACATACGTATAGTGTCAGTCATGTATCATGTATACTTTAACTGGCAATTCATGTGTATGTACATTTAATATATCAACTCTTTCCTGTACAAACTGTACTTTGTTGTCAGGTTTTAACACTGTGACATGTTTTTTGCTTTTATATATTGTGTGTGTGTGTGTGTGTGTGTGTGTGTGTGTTGTAGACGCCATATTTTGCAATATATTTTAGCTGTATTTTTAATACACCATGATGTATGTACACAATCTGTAGTTAACACGATTCTGTAGTATTAAGTTTACATCAGCTCGTTATAGAGTACAGTGTCATGTGCGTTAGCTACTCTATTTTGTAATATTTTTCTCAGTAGAGACATTATCTTGCAAACAAATTGTTTATTTTCGCTATTTAGTTGCCCAAATTTTGACTTTAGTTGACTCTTGTCTTCGTGTTCACAATGTTGTCCGCGTGTCACGGCGATGTAACATTTTTTTTTAGTTGCACTAGCCTAGTTTAGTTCAGCATACTAGTGTGTGCATATACTGCTTCCCATTCACAGTACTGCTACACTCCGCCCACCACCACCCACTTGCCGGTACTGCTACACTCCGCCCACCACCACCCACTTGCCGGTACTGCTACACTCCGCCCACCACCACCCACTTGCCGGTACTGCTACTACCCACCCCGCCACCCATTCGCCCTGCTTGCAGTTTTGACAAAAGCTATTCATTCCTCCCAACAGCCTTGCAGGAACTTGGTCTGGACGAGTCGACTCTTCTGAGCGAGATCGAACAGATTCTTGGCTTCGGTTCGCTTACCAAGAACCGAACGGAGAAACCGGCCAACACTACAACAGCCGCCGCCTCCTCTTCTCGGCCGGAGTCATTCGAAAAACCGGTTAAGTCGACAAAACCGAACCGGAGGAAGTCGGAGGGGGAGAAACCAGTTGTTCCGGAGCGCGATTCGAGCAAAGGTGAAGCCGCTGTAAATATCATGTTTACACAAAATAGTCCGCTCATAGGAGAATGAAACCTATATCGGAGTTTCGATCCGACTTGGACCATTAACTAGTTAATGGACCGAAACGTTGTCGTAAGTTTCATTCACCTAAGTGCGGGTTATCTGTATATTGTTCTAGACACACGGTATTGTGCCTCTCTGTTCTTAATATCATGTTCCTCTTGGTGATATGAAGGGAAGTGTGGCACTTGTGTTAATGTTACACTTTCCTGTGAACTTCAGGTTGAGTGGGGTACGTCACTCAGGCTGTCTTCTGAATACTGAATATTCCTCTTGGAAACACAGGAGGTTGGTTGATCTGTATATTTCGACCCCCTTCTGAGATCCCAGAGAGATCCCAGAAGGGGGGAAGGTCGAAATACCCAGATCAATCAACCTCCTGTGTCTCTGTCTCCATGTGGGTTATTATTGAGCACTGACAAGTGTTCATTACATTTTAACTATTCATTCCTCTTGGAGGTAATGATAAACCTTCTTGTTGGTGTGTGCGCCTCTCTTGTTTATATTTTTGCTGCCCCGTAACCAATTAACCGGTAAGAATGACGCTATGTTTGCGAGAGAAGCTTTCTTACGATTCATGACCCAGGAAATTGTAAAAACACGATTGTAAACAAACCACGGTACGGGTGGGGGTTTGAACCCATGGCGTGTGAGTCGCCATGGGTTCAGACCCTACCCGTACCGTGGTTTCTTTCTTACGATGTTGCCTACGGGAGTGAACTTGACGTCAAGTACAGCCCTGAACGGAACGTGAGTATTATGGTTTTCCTGTGAACGTAGTGTCTTATTACCTGTCAACTTCCGCCATATTTTAATCTGCTAACCGGTTCTTGATTCAAACGAATCACTTCTTTAAGATTCAGTTCAGTTAAGTTTAAGATGAGAGGATTGTAGGTCAGTAAGTTTTAGCATGGTGCCAGATGCCTCCAGTCTGGTGCTGGATGGCTCCAGCCTGGTGTCGGATGGCTCCAGCCTGGTGCCAGATGCCTCCAGTCTGGTGCTGGATGGCTCCAGCCTGGTGTCGGATGGCTCCAGCCTGGTGCCGGATGGCTCCAGCCTGGTGTCGGATGGCTCCAGCCTGGTGTCGGATGGCTCCAGCCTGGTGTCGGATGGCTCCAGCCTGGTGTCGGATGGCTCCAGCCTGGTGGTGGATGGCTCCAGCCTGGTGCCGGATGGCTCCAGTCTGGTGTCGGATGGCTCCAGTCTGGTGCCGGATGGCTCCAGCCTGGTGTCGGATGGCTCCAGTCTGGTGCCGGATGGCTCCAGCCTGGTGCCGGATGGCTCCAGCCTGGTGCCGGATGGCTCCAGCCTGGTGCCGGATGGCTCCAGTCTGGTGCTGGATGGCTCCAGCCTGGTGCCGGATGGCTCCAGCCTGGTGCCGGATAACTCTCCGGCTTCACGACTAACTCGTCCTCTGAGGAACTTATCACCATCACTCGTCACCATCTTTAATCTTCTCTCCTCGTTTCCTCTCTTACATGTTTCTCTTCCTCCAGAATCCTATCCCTCTCCATATTTATCTTGTTTTTCCTTAATACTACAGTTAGCCTCGTACATCTTGTCTACCTCTTGACTACACTTTTAACTCTCCTTCGTCTTGTCTCCTTCCCTTCTTCGTCTCCTTATGTGTTGTTTTTCTACCCTCGCTTTCCTAACCAATTCTTCCAATATCACCCATAAGCTTTCTTTAATGTCATTTTCTTCTGTAAAAAAAGTCGGCATTATTCGTAATGATTTCAATATTTTTATCATTTCTGTTAAGCAGATATCTGTAGCTAAAAGTACAAATGTAACACTCTTGTGTGTATGATGATCTAACATATACTCAGCCACGTCTCTTAACCTGTCTCAAAATACCTAGAAAAGCTAATAAAATTACAAGACATACTGGTGGCCAAACTTAATACATGTTGAATGTTTATACATGCTCTGGTAAGTACACATTATCATTACTTACATTAATTATAAGCTCCTTGATAAGTGGCCTTGCACCTGTGCATGAAAACTCGCTCTGAAATGTGCACTCAGATGTACACTCAGATGTGTACTCAGATGTGTACTCGACGAATAGCAGTACAAATCTAACACGAGAATGCTGTGTGACGAATCTGCTCCTTAACTTATGTTTGCTGACCTGCTGCCTGTGTGTCTGTGTGCTAGGGGTTAAGAGGTGGTTTGCCATATTTTTAAAGCTTAGCATTATATATTTGCCATGTGGGCAGCTGATTGAAGGTGGTGTTTGGCGCAGGTGGCTGCCGTAAAGCCTCGTCTTGGGTGAAGGTAAGTTCCAGTGTGATTGTTAACTTGTAAAACACCTAATCCATTTATTGTGTATGTGATGCTCTACAGATGACGGTGGGGGATTGTTTATTTTGATGTGAAGCACCAAATCCGTGTGGGTCGTTCAGTGAACGCAGCACCACTGCAGGCACTGATGTGATGGCATTATTTTTATGGGCGCAGCCGTTCTTAAGAGGAACCCCGAGGAAGATTCACCGTTTGATGTTATTGTCTGCCTTGTTAAGTCCAGTTATTATTCTCTCTCCTTTTCCAGATTATTCGGTCTCGTTTTTCGTAATCTTGTCAACGCATTTCCCCCACAGCTGCACCAACAGGTGCAAATTTTGTCTCGCAGCTGGACCCCTCCCTCCTGTCCCTCCCCTACCGTCCCTCCCCTCCCCCCTCTCCCCTCACTCTAGAGAGTTATGGCTTTCTCCTAATAGCTGGTCGTTCACTGTGCGAAGTTTCTCAAGACGCGGTAATTTTCTCATAACTCGGGAATTTTCTCAAGACTTGAGAATACTCTCAGGAGGAATTCTCTCAATAAGTGGAATTTTCTCAAGACTCGGGAAGTTTCTGAAGACGCGGGAACTTCTCCGCCATCCTCCTAACATAATCCGATTGTTGCTGTTTTATTTTCTCTATACGCATAAAAGTCTAGGGGCAAAGTCGCCAGCATTTTGTATTCCATAAATGGGAACATGAAAGTGTGTCAGCATTCGCTGAGCTGCTACCCAGAGAAGCGATGCCCTTTGCTCTGTTATTCCGTGCAAAAACACGAATTCGTGTTAAATTTTAACAAGAACATCACCTGGGATGAAATAAATCATTTGCTTAATGAAAGATTCTGGGAAGATATATTGAATAACACGGATCAGAACCAGTGTCCAGAGAGGATGATTTCTTTGGCACTAAAAGTATTCTGAAGGCACATACCATAAAAGAAAAAGATGAGATGTGACCTAGAAAGAGAGAGATGCTCCCTCTGCAGGTGAAGACGAAGACTCGCAGACCTTCTCAAGAGTGCTAGACTGTCTTGAGTTACGGAAAGAAACACTGGCTAGAGAAATATAAGATACTGAATGAAATTAAGACACATGTGCAACATCTGGGTATCTTTATTGTAGACGTTTCGCCATCCAGTGGCTTTATCAATACAAATTCCAGGACATAACTTGAAGACAGTAGGACTATATACAGAAGATGAGGTAATCAGTCCCTCAACCTAGCAGTAGGTGCGAAGAGCACCATAGTCTATGGTGCTCTTCGCACCTACTGCTAGGTTGAGGGACTGATTACCTCATCTTCTGTACATAGTTCTACTATCTTCAAGTTATGTCCTGGAATTTGTATTGATAAAGCCACTGGATGGCGAAACGTCTACAATAAAGATACCCAGATGTTGCACATGTGTCTTAATTTCATCTTGTCGGTATTATATACCATTCTTGCACAAGATACTGAATAAAAATTGAATGAATCTTAGAGGCCAGAAAAGACAGAGGGAGCTAAAAAAATGAAATAAAAAGAAATCCAAAATATTTCTTCCAATATGATGATAAATGAGACACTTGTGCAACTTGGGTATCTTTATTCTGGAAACGTTTCGCCAGCCAATGGCTTCTTCAGTCCGATGAAGAGAAAGGCGGAATATGAAGAGCTCGAGATAATCAGTCCCTTAGTCTGGTGTCTTAAAGGACTGAACACATCGACTCCAGGCTGAGGGACTGATTACCTCAAACTCTTCATATGAGATTCCACCTTCCTCTTCATTGGACTGAAGAAGCCACTGGCTGGCAAAACGTTTCTAGAATAAAGATACCCAATTTGCACAAGTGTCTTATTTATCATCTCGTTGGTTTTCTAAACCATTTTTATTCAAATTCTTCTCATATACAAAATCCACGACAAACATCACATCCGGTATCGGGTCGTTTATCAAACATGGAACTTGCACTGACGATAACAAAGAAATAAGCGAAGTACTGAAGTCTGAGTATGACTCTTGTGGTCAGTGAGTCAGTTATCTAAACTAAAGATCGACATTCCGAATAAATTCTTTACGAACGGAACTCAAAATTTTTTCAACATCTAAAATTTCCGATTTAACCATAACCCCCCTCCCCCCCCCCACTTGATTTTGAAAAAAAAAGTCAAGTAGGAGGTCCCGGTCCCAGCGTGGTCTGGGACCGGGCCGCAGGGGCGTTGACCCCTTGGAACACTCTCCCGGTAGTCTCCAGGTAGCTTACGCATGGCATATAATCAGCAGTAACAGCCTGGTTGATAAAGCTCTGATCCACTGGAAGACCTGGTTATTGATCGGGCCGCTGGGGCGTTAACCTCTGGAATACCCTCCAGGTAGGTAGCAAGTTATCGTCATCGTCATTTATTAATTTTTCCAGTGTCAGGTTGAGGGTGAGAAGTAGGGGGAGGGGGGAGGGGATCTCTCATAAAAAAAACTTTGGAAAAGTGTTATAAGAAAATAGTTGTGGTTGGTAGAAGTGGTACTCATATTGTGTACTCAACAGCACGAGGGGAAAGGTTAGTACTCAAGAGCAGCAGCACCTTCTCTCTTCATTTCCCTTTTCTTCTCCCCATCTCACCTTTCTTGTCTTCCAAACCATACCACGGGTGGAGTTTGATCCCGCGGTCAGAGAGTCTCAAAACTCCAGACCGTCCCGTTAGCCACTGGAGTTTTGAGACTCTCTGACCGCGGGATCAACCCCCCCCCCCGTGGTATGGTTTGTTTGCAATCGTGTCATTACGATTTCGTGAGTCTTCTTGTCTTCCCTCCATCTCATCTTTCCACTCACCTTTCTCTCATTTTTCTTATCCCGATTTCGCTTCCTTATTTTCGTTCCATTTTTCTTCCTTTCGTGTTTATTCTCTACTAAAAGCATAACAGTGGCAATGCTAACATAAGATACAACAATAATGTAAGAAGTCGCCAGTATAAAGTGATGGGATCCTGGTGTCGCCTCTGATCCCATCAACATGGCACCTCGAAGGCTCTTGGATTCCATTTTTATCTCTGTAACGACGAAACAAGGATGCTGAGGGTCTCATTATATGCGAGAGAGAAACAGTGTATTTGTGCGCGTGTGGAGCTGCCCTGAAACACGGAGTCATAATGCTGGTGTAGGAGATGGATCTAGAGTCCCAGGGTCGGACTGCGGGAATAGGAAAACTATCGACAACTATCATAGGAATATCAAAGGTGTGTCGAATGGCTGTGGAAAAGGTGGCAGCGTTGAATGTAGTGCTATTGGCGTTCGCTGTTTTTATGTGAAACGCTATATCCGTGTGGGTCTTTCAGCGCAAGTAATTGTAGAGGCTCGACACTCGGATAATCATGAGAGGAACAGCCTCACACATCACAATTATTAAACCTCTGCAATAAATTCGCCTTAGCTGGCAGATTGCATAACTTGCCAGTGAAGACCTGGTCCCAGACAATAGTATCGAAGACTGCAATCTTAGACCACAACATAATCGAGGTTCAGACCGACGTGCACAATGGCTTTAGACAGACAAGCGGGGTCAGTTATGAGGGCGAGTTCACCAAAATTAGTTTCAACAATAACATCAGCTGGGGCCAGATAAATCTTGACCTTAACGATATACACTGGGAAGACAATATGACCCTCGCTGATCTTAACTAGTTTCTTGGGAGGAAAAACTCATTGGCGCTTGAAATATGCTTCAGTTAAACCCTTACTGTAAAGAAGATGCAAGCTGAAGAATGAGAGAGAGAGAGAAAGAAAGAAAGAAAAGAGAGAGACGCTCCCTCTACATGCGAAAACGACGGGTAACTGAGTTTCTCAAATGCAGCAGGCCTAATAATATATATTTCTGTATACCTTAGGAAGGTTAGCATGGGCCACGCTGTGACCACAAATTCAGGGTTTCACAGGCGAATCTCACCAGCATGACAGTGGCAAGCACTAACCTTTCTATAGTATAAAGAAATATACCTAGATGAATGAATCTTATTAGGCCAGCATGGTGCAGTGGATAGCGTACTGGTCTGCTAGTTTCAGAACTGGTTTGCTATGAGTTCGATCCTTCCGTGTGGTGACTACAGTACCAGACTGTACTCACCCACACGCTAGTTAGGTAGCATGTCTGCTCTGCGCCTGGCGGATGGAGGATCGAGCCTCTACATCTCCTTTCGCTGAATGGTTCTCACTGGTTTAACACTGTACACACTTAAAATATGTAAGATATGGTTCCGAAAAAAATATATACTGGAGTGTTCGTGTGTTGATTAACAGGCAGAACCAGGGGCGTCTTGTTCAACCCCCACTTCTATCTGTCTTGTGTCAGTATTGTTGATTAACAGTTCGTCAAAAACTTGAAACTGTTTGATTTACAAGGGTTTAGCACATATTTTGTTAATATACTGATACACAGGTTTTGATAATATGTAATATCAGTACTATCAGGCTATATTTTTTGCGAGTGTTAGATGCCATCTTTGTGGAGTGGAACTGTATCAGTAGTGTTAGTGCTGTGTGATGACGCGTGTTATTCTTAGTTACATGAAATCGTAAACCCGTGAAGGTCATTCATCACAAGGAATAGCGGAGGCTCCATCCTCCGTCCGTTAACCGTTAGACGCAACTCTCACAGCCAATCAGGCTTAAGGGAAGAATCTGGAGATTGTTTAATCTGTCTTAATAAAATATTTAGTCGTCTGATTACTTAGGTTTTTGGTCATACTGGAGCTCCTGTAATTTGGGCGTCAGAGTATACTGTAAGACCATGTTAATGACTTCTTCAGAGTAAAGTGTGAATAAAGTTGTTAGAAATATTGACCGAGTTAAGTGCCACATTAATAAAATATTCACGTGAGTTTTCAATCTTTAGTGTATTAAGCTACTCAGTGAGCACAGAGTCGTACTGTGTTAGGCTGATAGTATGAGCACATTCTTAGGGCGACGGGGTAAATTGGTATCATGAACCAGTTCTTAGGAGCAGCGAGAGTGGCTACATCTAACATGGGCTGTCAGTAAATTAACAGTAACTTAGAGTTTGCTGTAGGTCTGTAGGCCTAATTTCAATGAATAACGTAATACAACTGTTGAATGGTGCCATAGGTTGGCTTAAGTATTTTCTGAAAATATTTCATCCTTAATGTTTCAGCGTATTGGGCTTCTTGCTTCAAAATTTTGTTGAAGGGAAGAACAGCCACATCACTAACCCGACCAAAGAGACTTCACATCCCCTTAACATTTCATTTCTTTCTGTGTTTCTTTGGTGTCATTGGTGAAAATTCCATTTCTTTTAAGCAAAAGCCCGATACAAAAGGTGGATTTTCACGACTCTATACCGGTAGCAAGGTGCCATAGGGACTTTACGGGGAAAAAGTAAGATTTTGATTATACGATAGTGAGGTGCCAGAAGACAGCCAGACTTTGCCTTTTTTTTTTTTTCCAACGTTCGTCACAGCCATAGTGTATTGTGTGTTGACCCGGCCTGCGGTACACCCTGAAAACACCGTCCTTTTTGTGGATTGTTTAATTTTTTGAGGTTCGTTTACAGAAATTAAGGTTAACGCTAAAGTAAACCGAACGGATCATAAGGAGAAGTAGATCTAGTTGTAACAGCGACCCTGTAAACTAACGTTAAGATGTGGTTTAGATCATTCAGAAACACACGTACTGCAATGCGTCGGACAGCTACACTGTTCAAAGGGCGAGTTGCAGATTGGCTTAGAGATTCCGATTCCGATTGTACAAAGATAGTAAGGGACCAAAGGAATTTTACTTAGAAATAAGGATCCTTACTGTCATCCTCTTGGTCTGGAGGTGCGATCGACGTACACAAAACACCACAGAAGGTACTCGACGTCACCACCACATATATAAACACCATCTGTTAAACGTCCTCAGTAGCTCTAGTTTGCTCCTTCCACATTATTCTTATTCGTATCCCACATTATTCATTCACACTGCTACCACATCATTCACCCACTTACCTCTTTATATATTTTTTTTCTGCAAGGCGAACTGACTGAAGCTGACTTCACACTCGCAAAAACATAAAGGAGGAATTCTGCAGCAGTCCTACTGGCCCATACTTGGCAGATTCTTGTCAAACCTAAACCCACTAAAAAATATTCACCCTCTCATTTTCAGTGTTACCCAAGCAACACTGACCGTCTGGCCCAGCCACCACCTATCATCCTCATTACCACCTCTCTACCCACTGAATCTTTCAAAGACACCGCGAAGCACCTCTCCACCCACTGAATCTATCATACACACCGCGAATCACTTCTCCAGCAACCCAACCCATAACATTTTTATCATCCCTTAGGAAATGTGCCCTTTCTCTTGACACGCCCATGTCCGCCAGACATAACCCACCCGCCTTTCACCTCGTTACTATAGATTAACGTAGCCAGGCCTAGCCAAACTTAATCTAAACCGACCTGAACTAACCTAACCTAACGTAACAGTACCGAGAATATATATGAATTTTCTGCAGAAATGTAAGAAGCGCAGCATGGAACAGAATACATGATGAAATTGGAGAACAGGATCCGGAAGGTATTTCATATTTCTACACTTAGTAGTTTACACTACCTCTCTCACGCTGGAGTTTGCACTGCCTAACACAGGCTGGAGTTTACACTGCCTCACACAGGCTGGAGTTTACACTGCCTCACACAGTCTGGAGTTTACACTGTCTCACACAAGCTGGAGTTTACACTGTCTCACACAAGCTGGAGTTTACACTGCCTCACACAAGCTGGAGTTTACACTGCCTCACACAAGCTGGAGTTTACACTGCCTCACACAAGCTGGAGTTTACACTGCCTCACACAAGCTGGAGTTTACACTGCCTCACACAAGCTGGAGTTTACACTGCCTCACACAAGCTGGAGTTTACACTGCCTCACACAAGCTGGAGTTTACACTGCCTCACACAAGCTGGAGTTTACACTGCCTCACACAAGCTGGAGTTTACACTGCCTCACACAGGCTGGAGTTTACACTGCCTCACACAAGCTGGAGTTTACACTGCCTCACACAAGCTGGAGTTTACACTGCCTCACACAAGCTGGAGTTTACACTGCCTCACACAAGCTGGAGTTTACACTGCCTCACACAAGCTGGAGTTTACACTGCCTCACACAAGCTTGAGTTTACACTGCCTCACACAAGCTTGAGTTTACACTGCCTCACACAAGCTTGAGTTTACACTGCCTCACACAAGCTGGAGTTTACACTGCCTCACACAAGCTGGAGTTTATACTGCCTCACACAAGCTGGAGTTTACACTGCCTCACACAAGCTGGAGTTTACACTGCCTCACACAAGATGGAGTTTACACTGCCTCACACAAGCTGGAGTTTACACTGCCTCACACAAGCTGGAGTTTACACTGCCTCACACAAGCTGGAGTTTACACTGCCTCACACAAGCTGGAGTTTACACTGCCTCACACAAGCTGGAGTTTACACTGTCTCACACAAGCTGGAGTTTACACTGCCTCACACAAGCTGGAATTTACACTGCCTCACACAAGCTGGAGTTTACACTGTCTCACACAAGCTGGAGTTTACACTGTCTCACACAAGCTGGAGTTTATACTGCCTCACACAAGCTGGAGTTTACACTGCCTCACACAAGCTGGAGTTTACACTGCCTCACACAAGCTGGAGTTTACACTGTCTCACACAAGCTGGAGTTTACACTGCCTCACACAAGCTGGAGTTTACACTGCCTCACACAAGCTGGAGTTTACACTGCCTCACACAGGCTGGAGTTTACACAGCCTCACACAAGCTGGAGTTTACACTGCCTCACACAAGCTGGAGTTTGCACTGCCTCACACAGGCTGGAATTTACACTGCCTCACACAAGCTGGAGTTTACACTGTCTCACACAAGCTGGAGTTTACACTGTCTCACACAAGCTGGAGTTTATACTGCCTCACACAAGCTGGAGTTTACACTGCCTCACACAAGCTGGAGTTTACACTGCCTCACACAAGCTGGAGTTTACACTCACACAAGCTGGAGTTTACACTGCCTCACACAAGCTGGAGTTTACACTGCCTCACACAGGCTGGAGTTTACACTGCCTCACACAGGCTGGAGTTTACACAGCCTCACACAAGCTGGAGTTTACACTGCCTCACACAAGCTGGAGTTTGCACTGCCTCACACAGGCTGGAGTTTACACTGTCTCACACAAGCTGGTGTTTACACTGCCTCACACAGGCTGGAGTTTACACTGTCTCACACAAGCTGGTGTTTACACTGCCTCACACAAGCTGGAGTTTACACTGCCTCACACAAGCTGGAGTTTGCACTGCCTCACACAGGCTGGAGTTTACACTGCCTCACACACACCTACTCCTTTCCCTTTGCACCTGTTGTTTAGCATTCCGCCTCTCCCACGTACTTCATCATCACCTACCCTCCCTACCTCCATCCATCGGTAACCCAACCCCTCCTCCTTTGAAGGGCTTTTGATCCTAGGAACTGGAGACACGATTCCCTTTGATTGCCTTACGTGTTTAGCGGTACTTTAGTGAACATAACGATTCGCTACACAATTTTTATTTTATTCCAAAAAAATAAAATATAGCGAGCTTTTGTTTCCACTATGTTAATATATAGAATAGGGAAGCTAGCTTTTGTTTCCATTATGTTAATATATAGAATAGGGAAGCTAGCTTTTGTTTCCATTATGTTAATATATAGAATAGGGAAGCTAGCTTTTGTTTCCATTATGTTAATATATAGAATAGGGAAGCTAGCTTTTGTTTCCATTATGTTAATATATAGAATAGGGAAGCTAGCTTTTGTTTCCACTATGTAACTGTCATATAGAATAGGGTAGCAGCACACTGCTTATGGATTCAGTTTTGCTAATAGTGTATAATTAAAATTATGTGAAACACTGAACCAGTGTTTCACACAGTTTTAATTATATACTTGAGTCTTCACTCCGTGCACTGAGTGTAGACTCGATACTCCGTCGGCTAATACCGAAATGGGTATCGTGATACTGTAGTGACCCCACTCACTGGAATTTTTGGTCACGTGACTTGAGATTTTCCTCCGTCAGGTATGCCTCTTCGTATATTGTATATTGAGTATTATGTATGTTATACGAAGAGGCATACATCATGCCGCTGGATTATCCCCCCCAACAAGAAAAGATTCAAGGACCGAAACGTTTCGTAAATAAATATATCGTTGTGTTTTCTGAAGTGTCTTTGCAAGGCACTTTTCGGTTTCAGTCGGTTTAGATCCAAAGTAAACACGTGACATTATGCTAACTTTTTCTTGCTCTTTCTTCCTATGGGATTTACGGGGCATTTCGCCGTTTTCGTTTTATATATTTTCTCTGAGGATTTGTTGTTGTTAATGTCGTTGGTGGCATTTTTGTATTTTTTGATCACCATTACCACTGAATTCATAATCACCGCTGTTACCAGGATCACCCGTCACCAGGATCACCCGTCACCAGGATCACCCGTCACCAGGATCACCCGTCACCAGGATCACCCGTCACCAGGATCACCCGTCACCAGGATCACCCGTCACCAGGATCACCCATCACCAGGATCACCCGTCACCAGGATCACCCGTCACCAGGATCACCCGTCACCAGGATCACCCGTCACCAGGATCACCCGTCACCAGGATCACTCGTCACCAGGATCACTCGTCACCAGGATCACCCATCACCAGGATCACCCATCACCAGGATCACCCGTCACCAGGATCACCCGTCACCAGGATCACCCGTCACCAGGATCACCCATCACCAGGAGCACCCATCACCAGGATCACCCATCACCAGGATCACCCATCACCAGGAGCACCCATTACCACCAATTCCGAAATTGTCATCATATTCAAGCTCATAACAATCGCCATTAAAAGTGCCATCACTGTCATACCAACATTACCATTATCGTCACTATTATTTTCATCATTACCATTATCGTCACTATTATTTTCATCATTACCATTATCGTCACTATTATTTTCATCATTACCATTATCGTCACTATTATTTTCATCATTACCATTATCGTCACTATTATTTTCATCATTACCATTATCGTCACTATTATTTTCATCATTACCATTATCGTCACTATTATTTTCATCATTACCATTATCGTCACTATTATTTTCATCATTACCATTATCGTCACTATTATTTTCATCATTACCATTATCGTCACTATTATTTTCATCATTACCATTATCGTCACTATTATTTTCATCATTACCATTATCGTCACTATTATTTTCATCATTACCATTATCGTCACTATTATTTTCATCATTACCATTATCGTTACTATTATTTTCATCATTACCATTATCGTTACTATTATTTTCATCATTACCATTATCGTCACTATTATTTTCATCATTACCATTATCGTCACTATTATTTTCATCATTACCATTACCTTTATCACCATCGTTGTCTCCATTACCACCACCATCGTCACCATTATCTCCATCATATTAAATTCTTTTTCTTGGTTTGGTCTCACGGTGCGTGTATGTAATCATTGGAGTTACGAGATGTCATCTTGTTACAACACACCGCTAACTACCTCTTTGTCACAGACACACGTAGATTGACCAAGCTTATAATAAATCGACTTTTCGCTCAGTGAGAATTGAACCTTGATGAAGCGCTCAATTAGCGAAACACCGTTTTAACAGAGGTTTACGTTTCTTTGATTTACTACATCTGGACTTAGTGCCTGTCATGTATCAGCCGTTGTCAGTCCATAGCGTAGGAAGCAAGGAGACGCCAGCCTCTGCTTCCCTCTACTGTACTCGCCTAATTGTACTCACCACTCTCCTGATAATCTTCTCCATGAATTTGCATACTATACACGTCAGTGACACTGGTCTATAGTTTAGTGCTTCATTTCTGTCTCCTTTCTTAAAGATTTCTGTCTCCTTTCTTAAAGATGGGGACTACATTTGCCATCTTCCATACCTCAGGTAGTTGCCCAGTGTATTTGACAGATGTTCTCCTCTGGTATACATATATTGTGAATCTCACCATCTCGCGAAAGTACCTAATCACTTACCTAGTTGCTGACCAGACCCGCTAGTGCCTAACACTACCCACGTTTCTGGTCATCTTACGAACTCCAGGCTCACCATCATGCCACCACGAGGTCCCTGGTAAGGTTACCTTCAACTATTTACGTTTTTATGGGAGGGACTTCCGGGAGTTACACATAGTTTAGACGTGTGGAAGCCGTGCCCAGGGCAACTCTACATACCACACTGCCCCAGCTACCACACAGGCTCCATTGTTGACCCAGAAGCCTTTGTACGCTGGGGTGCCACCACTCAAGACAGATTCATCACCGGCTAGTACGCCAAGGACGCTTATATCTCAACTAGTACCTTTGTTGCTGGACTAATTCTGCACAGAAATGCCACTGTTCAAATTGCGCAGTTGTTGCAGCGGTACCCGAGGCCAGTTATGTCCTGGGTATCACTTCACTGTTGCCAGCTCTCTTGGTGCCACCGCCCAAGGCTAGTTCTGCTTCAGGTGTCGCTTGCTGGTGCCACATCTCACCAGGTACTACCGCTTGAGACCAGTACTGCATAATTACATCAGTGGTTTACAGTACCAACAGGTTGATGTAATACACACGTCTTTCGCACATGTCTTTGTATTATATTAATAAAGCCTCTCGTTGGCGAAACGTCTACAGAATAGATATCAAGGTGATGCAAATGCATTTAATTAATGAGCTCTGCGTCAGCTGATATCTCTTGGATGAAAGTTTACTTTAAGAGCTACCCTCTTGCCCCATGCGTATACCTCCAATACCTTTTTCACGATCCTTTTCCAACCCCTGCCCTCTCTTCATCCATTCCTCTTCCCTTAGTTGATGAGTCTTGTCTCCCTAACACTGGTCCCTCACCGCAATCCTTCTAGCTTCTAGTCCTTCATACTTTCGCATAACCCAAGAAAAAACGGAGGAGAATCTGACCCAAGAAACATTGGGGAAATCTGACCCACGAAACAATGGGAAAATCAGATACATGAAAGAATGGGGGAAAATCTGACTCTTCCTACCAGAGGGAGAAGAAACTGTGAGTGACCATTACTTTACATTCATTACTACCGCCAACCTTTCCTTAAATACCTCTTTAAGGGGCTTCCTTCTTGTCCTTCAGTTTCTTCTTCGTCTCCAGCATCATCTTCTACTGTTGTTCCTCTTCCATCCAGCTGCTCTCCCTCATCACAGGATAAAAGAATTAAGATCAAACGTGAAGTGAAATGGACTGGAAAGTGAGAGTTTCAGTGAGAGTTGCTGAAGTATTATTGTTGTAGTTATCCAGAGTGCTGCACCCGTCACCATTATTGAAGGTTCTTGCAGCACCGTCCAAGACTTGACTGTGAGGAAGACTGCAGACTGCAGTGATCATCGTAAGAGTGGGCAGCAATATGTTTTAATAGTTTTTGTATTTATATGTGAAATGTATTTACGTAAACTCGCCTGTGTGTGTGTGTGTGTGTGTGTGTGTGTGTGTGTGTGTGTGTGTGTGTGTGTGTGTACGGAGAATGAACTGCAGCTCCTGGTCCCTGTGTACTGATCATTGAGGTGATTCATCATGGTTCCCTGTATGGAGTTAGTCTACATATACATGTATGTGGTTGCAAGGTTTGAGTCTGGGAGTATGAGTGAGAATGACTGAGGGAGTGTGAAGGTGTGAGAGGAGTGTGAAGGTGTGAAAGTGAGTGTGAGGAATTGTGAAGGTGTGAGAGTAAGTGTTAATGAGAGTGAGTGCTCACCTTCAGGTATACATGTTTGTTTGTTTACCTTGGCGCTGATACTAGCAGCGCTGCAAAGTTCATTTCATCAAGGTCCTGGCAGACTGTGACATTGGTGGTGCTGGTAGTAGTGGTGCTGGTGACTTATGAAGCTGGTGGTGGTGGTGCTGGTGGCTGTCATGAAGCTGGTGGTGGTGGTGACTGTCATGAAGCTGGTGGTAGTGGTGCTGGTGGCGGCTGTCATGAAGCTGGTGGTGGTGGCTGTCATGAAGCTGTAGTGGTGGTGACTGTCATGAAGCTGGTGGTGGTGGTGGCGGCGGCTGTCATTAGGCTGGTGGTGGTGGTAGCTGCCATGAAGCTGGTGGTGGTGGTGCTGGTGGCTGTCATGAGGCTGCTGGTGGTGGTGGTGGTGGCTGTCATGAAGTTGGTGGTGGTGGCTGTCCTGAAGCTGGTGGTGGTGGTGGCTGTCATGAAGCTGGTGCTGGTGGCTGTCATGAAGCTGGTGGTGCTGGTGGCTGTCATGAAGTTAGTGGTGCTGGTGGCTGTCATGAAGTTAGTGGTGGTGGTGGCTGTCATGGAGCTGGTGGTGGTGGCTGTCATAAACCTGGTGGTGGTGGTGCTGGTGGCGTTCATGAAGCTTGTGGTGGTGGCTGTCATGAAGCTGGGGTGATGATGGTGGCTGTCATGAGACTGGTGGTGGCTGTCATGAAGCTGGTGGTGGCTGTCATGAAGCTGGTGGTGGTGGTCGTACTGGTGGCTTTCATGAAGCTATTGGTGGTGGTGGGGCTGGTGACTGTCATGAAGCTGATGGTGGTGGTGGCGGCTGTCATGAAGCTGGTGGTGGTGGTGGCTGTCATGAAGCTGGTGGTGGCTGTCATGAAGCTGGTGGTATTGGTGCTGGTGGCTGTCATGAAGCTGGTGGTGGTGGTGCTGGTGGCTGTCACGAAGCTGGTGGTGGTAGCTGTCATGAAGCTGGTGGTGGTGGTGCTGGTGGCTCTCATGAAGCTGGTGCTGGTGACTGTCATGAAACTCTTGGTGGTGGCGGCGGCTGTCATGAGGCTGGTGGTGGTGGCGGCTGTCATGAGGCTGGTGGTGGCTGTCATGAAGCTGGTGGTGCTGGTGGCTGTCATGAAACTGGTGCTGGTGGCTGTCATGAAGCTGGTGGTGGTGATGCTGATGGTGGTGATGCTGATGGTAGTGATGCTGGTGGTGGTGCTGATGGTGGTCATTACTCTGGTGGTGGTGGTGACGCTGATGGTCATTACGCTAGTGGGATTGGTGGCGATGCTGGTGGTGGTGATAATGCTGGTGGTGGTGGTAATGATGATGCTGGTGGTGGTGACAACGCCGGTGGCGGTAGTGCTAATTCCAGAGAAACGACAAAATGCATCAACTGATAATTATGAACATCTAAGAGATAATATTACGCCTAATATACCAAGCCTAGAATACGTAGCACCACTGTAAAGCCTACGCCAAATAACACAGAAAATTAAAAAATCCCAATGTTTGCGACTAGATTGATAAAGACTGCTAGAAACGGAGATCGGAAATCTAGAGGCTCCGAGAAAGAGAGGAGATATGAACATGAAATACAAAATACTGGGAAATAGAGCCTGTAGACAACGACAGTTTAATAGGAGGCGGGAAACGATAACAGCGACACAGACGGTGACTGAAGATTCGTAAAAAAAAGTGACATCACAGCAATAGAAATGTGTAGCAGACAAGAAAATTAGTGGAGACTGAAACAGTTTTAAGCTTCAGAGCAAAAATGTGGTTCATGATAATCACGTTGGTTAATCCAGCGTTAAGCTGCTGGTCCAAGAACTGAGCTCAACATTTTCTTCCTCTTTCTCTGTCTCTGTTTGTCTCTGTCTCTGTCTCTGTCTCTGTCTCTGTCTCTGTCTCTGTCTCTCTCTCTGTCTCTCTCTCTCTCTCTCGCTCTCTTTCTCGCTCTTTCTCGCTCTCTTTCTCGCTCACTTTCTCGCTCTCTCTGTCCCTTTCCCTTCCCGTCCCTTCCGTTCCCCTCGTCCCTCCCTCCTTCCCACCCTCACACACAAAATAGCTCGGGGGAAGAGAGGACGAGGAGGAAAAGAAGAGAAATAAAAAGAAATCTGTAAAATCCATGTACAAATTACCCAGGTGTTGATGTAACACTCACTACCCGGAAATTCATTTTTCTTCCTCCATTCGATAACGTGTTTGTTATATTTGGCGTGGTTGCTCACACACGAGCTGGACAAACACGAACACACGGGCTAGACAAACACGAACACACGGGCCAGACAAATACAGATATACGGGGCCAGACAATAGTGGGATGTGACTCATTTAAGCTGTGATTCAGACGGTGTGTTTAACGTTTGTTCATGATGGTGTCCAGGTTCCTTGGGTCGTCAGTAATCCATCCCGGAGGAAGGCCCCCACCAAAAAAAAAAAAATCCCCGTAGGGTCTCAAGGGACTTTCCACCTTCCTACCTTTAAAACTCACATGCTCCCTTTGTCATGCATAGCAATGATTCATCATTGCTGCCCTGCTTCTACGAATATCAATCTTAATTTCAGTAGCGATTTTGAGCAGTCTTAATCATAGCAAACGCAGTCTTAGTTGTTCAGTAGTGAAAGTTAGAGTTTTGCGTAGACATGTGAAGAGGGATGTACAGGGTAGCCCCTTCTTGTTGCAGCTGCAAGATTGACCAAATGGTATTCAACAACGATACATTACCAGCTGCTGGCACACCGCTGCAACTTGTGTGATGGTAGTCCACTGTTAAATAAACTTCCCTTCAAACTTTTTTCCGCAACTATATAAGGCATGGTTAGGTTCCCAGACTAGTGGATCATACGAAAATACCCAAATGCTGGCCGAATAAAGAGTTCTTTGATAGTGGTGGTACAGAGAATTCTCAGTCTTTATAATCATTTCTGCATTCTGATATCGTTGGTAGGACATCTGCTTCCTGAGGTGGTTCACCGAACTCGTACCTCCTTCATAGACCTGAGTAATGAAATACTCAAGGGAATTAAAGAGCTGACTCTGTATTTAGGTCATCAAAGGGCTGGAAGGAAAACCTAGCCTCAATGACATCATCAGGACACATCTACAACGCTTTGAAACAAAGGTGGTTTGAACGGACTCTCGGGCCAAAAGTTGAATCACAACCAGCGACTGAAACAAAGGGCACTACATAGTTTTCTACCTAGATAAGAATGATCACAACATCAGAGTCGGAGGCCTTTACCAAAATGTTTGTATGACTTGTCCTCAGAGTTCGAAAAATGTGCAGTAAGAGTCGTGTGTCTGCTTCCTCTTGATAGCATTCTCAGTCTGTCTTGTTCTGGTCCCCAGTACTTGACTGTCTTTCCCTCAGCACTGGAGATGTAAAGATCATCTAGAGAGCACTGAGTCCTGATGGGCGCTTCTCCAGGGTACTGAAGGAGTTCTACTTTATTTTTACTGTCTTTAAAGAACGTAGACTTTTTCAGTTTTTTTTCACAATTTATCCAGCTGTAAAAGAATTCATGTTACTTAAAATGATCTAGTACCATTTTTGATGGATTCTTGTTTATAGGTGTTCCAAACAATAGGGAGAGAGGAAACCCTGAATGTGTTTCTTGAAACTCGTATCTTTGTAATTTTTAGAAGTTGTAACTCCACCTCGGGGAACCAGCGCCTGATGAGTACCCCACCATCTATAACAAGACAGTCATACACTGAAAAACATCCCAGTGAATTATTAATGTCTTTCTCAAAACACTCCATGATATCCGATTTCTTTGAGTAAATGGATGTTGTAAAAAGATCCTTTATGGTCATTGTCACAAACTTAACTCCCCTTCCGAATCTAGCTTCTTCTGGAAAGAGTACCTTTGAAGCACAACCTTCTTCAACTCAGTACTGTTTCCATGCTGCTGTTTCAGTAGCAGACTTCTTCACGGAGGTCTTTCAAAGAGAAACGGTTCTTCCGACTAAAATGTCTTCATCAGTCATAGCCAATACTTCTTCAAAAGCACTGTGCTGGGCAGTGTCTTGAATTATTCTATTTTCCTTCACCATAGCACCAGATCGGCGCTGGAACTCCACAAAACATCTTGTGTGGTATTTAAGCTCGTTAGCCACAAGATCGCTAGTTGCAGCATTGTAAAGAATGCAATCTTTATTCATTGTCATTGCCTTCTGCTCACTTCGTCTGTAATACTGACCTTATGGAATTCATGGAGGAATCGATTCCAGGTCCCGTCTTTGTTGCCGAACAAGTATAACTTAGGAACTACAGCTCCTGGCATCTCGGCTGATCTTGGCGTTCTTGTGGCTGTTGTTTCTTGGCTTGAACTCGAAGATAGAAGATAGTGCAACCTCTCTTTTCAAAAATTCCGCCGAAAATTCTTGAACCATCTATCTGCTTGATCAGGACTTCAGCAGAGCATAAATCAGATGTAGTCTTTCAACAACAACTTCTCCAGCAAGTAAGTATGTAAGTAAGTTTTTTCAGGTATACACAAATACAGTTACATAGATTGTCAATATGTGTAGAGAACCTGGGATAACCCAAAAAAGTCAGACAGAGTGACTTATTTCCATTGGGGTCCTTTTACCTTATTATTATAATATAAAAGTTATAATATCTTATTATTATTCTATAATGAAGATAACATCAGATGGACATGATTTTAAATCAGTGAGTCGTTTAAGTCTTCATGTCCTTCTAATTTTTACTGAGAGTTGGACATTTAAATCACCTTTAGGTGATCCCTGACACATCAAACATCGAGACCAAACTAGTGAGGTGAAGCCTTTTTTAAACAACCAGTGAAAAATAGGATCATATTAAATATTTGAAGTTACAGTAGTGCTCGCTCTCAGCTTACAGTGGTATAGTAGTGCTCGCTCTCAGCTTACAGTGGTATAGTAGTGCTCGCTCTCAGCTTACAGTGGTACAGTAGTGCTCGCTCTCAGCTTAGTGGTACAGTAGTGCTCGCTCTCAGCTTACAGTGGTACAGTAGTGCTCGCTCTCAGCTTACAGTGGTACAGTAGTGCTCGCTCTCAGCTTAGTGGTACAGTAGTGCTCGCTCTCAGCTTACAGTGGTACAGTAGTGCTCGCTCTCAGCTTAGTGGTACAGTAGTGCTTGCTCTCAGCTTACAGTGGTACAGTAGTGCTCGCTCTCAGCTTACAGTGGTACAGTAGTGCTCGCTCTCAGCTTACAGTGGTACAGTAGTGCTCGCTCTCAGCTTACAGTGGTACAGTAGTGCTCGCTCTCAGCTTACAGTGGTACAGTAGTGCTCGCTCTCAGCTTACAGTGGTACAGTAGTGCTCGCTCTCAGCTTACAGTGGTACAGTAGTGCTCGCTCTCAGCTTACAGTGGTACAGTAGTGCTCGCTCTCAGCTTACAGTGGTACAGTAGTGTTCGCTCTCAGCTTAGTGGTACAATAGTGCTCGCTCTCAGCTTACAGTGGTACAATAGTGCTCGCACTCAGCTTAGTGGTACAGTAGTGCTCGCTCTCAGCTTACAGTGGTACAATAGTGCTCGCTCTCACCTTACAGTGGTACAGTAGTGCTCGCACTCAGCTTAGTGGTACAGTAGTGCTCGCTCTCAGCTTACAGTGGTACAGTAGTGCTCGCTCTCAGCTTACAGTGGTACAGTAGTGTTCGCTCTCAGCTTACAGTGGTACAATAGTGCTCGCTCTCAGCTTACAGTGGTACAATAGTGCTCGCACTCAGCTTAGTGGTACAGTAGTGCTCGCTCTCAGCTTACAGTGGTACAATAATGCTCTCAGCTTACAGTGGTACAGTAGTGCTCGCACTCAGCTTAGTGGTACAGTAGTGCTCGCTCTCAGCTTACAGTGGTACAGTAGTGCTCGCTCTCAGCTTACAGTGGTACAGTAGTGCTCGCTCTCAGCTTACAGTGGTACAGTAGTGCTCGCTCTCAGCTTAGTGGTACAGTAGTGCTCGCTCTCAGCTTACAGTGGTACAGTAGTGCTCGCTCTCAGCTTGCAGTGGTACAGTAGTGCTCGCTCTAAGCTTACAGAGGTACAGTAGTGTTCGCTCTCAGCTTACAGTGGTACAGTAGTGTTCGCTCTCAGCTTACAGTGGTACAGTAGTGCTCGCTCTAAGCTTACAGTGGTACAGTAGTGCTCGCTCTCAGCTTACAGTGGTACAGTAGTGCTCGCTCTCAGCTTACAGTGGTACAGTAATGCTCGCACACACCTTACAGTGGTACAGTAGTGCTCGCTCTCAGCTTAGTGGTACAGTAGTGCTCGCTCTCAGCTTAGTGGTACAGTAGTGCTCGCTCTCAGCTTAGTGGTACAGTAGTGCTCGCTCTCAGCGTACAGTGGTACAGTAGTGCTCGCTCTCAGTTTACAGTGGTACAGTAGTGCTCGCTCTCAGCTTACAGTGGTACAGTAGTGCTCGCTCTCAGCTTACAGTGGTACAGTAGTGCTCGGTCTCAGCTTACAGTGGTACAGTAGTGCTCGCTCTCAGCTTACAGTGGTACAGTAGTGCTCGCTCTAAGCTTACAGAGGTACAGTAGTGCTCGCTCTCAGCTTACAGTGGTACAGTAGTGCTCGCTCTAAGCTTACAGTGGTACAGTAGTGCTCGCTCTCAGCTTACAGTGGTACAGTAGTGCTCGCTCTCAGCTTACAGTGGTACAGTAATGCTCGCACACACCTTACAGTGGTACAGTAGTGCTCGCTCTCAGCTTAGTGGTACAGTAGTGCTCGCTCTCAGCTTAGTGGTACAGTAGTGCTCGCTCTCAGCTTAGTGGTACAGTAGTGCTCGCTCTCAGCGTACAGTGGTACAGTAGTGCTCGCTCTCAGTTTACAGTGGTACAGTAGTGCTCGCTCTCAGCTTACAGTGGTACAGTAGTGCTCGCTCTCAGCTTACAGTGGTACAGTAGTGCTCGCTCTCAGCTTACAGTGGTACAGTAGTGCTCGCTCTCAGCTTACAGTGGTACAGTAGTGCTCGCTCTCAGCTTACAGTGGTACAGTAGTGCTCGCTCTCAGCTTACAGAAGTACAGTAGTGCTCACTCTCAGCTTACAGTGGTACAGTAGTGCTCGCTCTCAGCTTACAGTGGTACAATAGTGCTCGCTCTCAGCTTACAGTGGTACAGTAGTGCTCGCTCTCAGCTTACAGTGGTACAGTAGTGCTCGCTCTCAGCTTACAGTGGTACAGTAGTGCTCGCTCTCAGCTTACAGTGGTACAATAGTGCTCGCTCTCAGCTTACAGTGGTACAGTAGTGCTCGCTCTCAGCTTACAGTAGTACAGTAATGCTCGCACACATCTTACAATTGTACAGTAATGCTCGCACACACCTTACAGTGGTACAGTAATGCTCGCACACACCTTACAGTGGTACAGTAATGCTCACACACACCTTACAGTGGTACAGTAATGCTCACACACCTTACAGTGGTACAGTAATGCTCTCACACACCTTACAGTGGTACAGTAATGCTCGCACACACCTTACAGTGGTACAGTAATGCTCGCACACACCTTACAGTGGTACAGTAATGCTCACACACACCTTACAGTGGTACAGTAATGCTCACACACACCTTACAGTAGTACAATAATGCTCGCGCACACCTTACAGTGGTACAGTAATGCTCACACACACCTTACAGTGGTACAGTAATGCTCACACACACCTTACAGTGGTACAGTAATGCTCGCACACACCTTACAGTGGTACAGTAATGCTCACACACAGCTTACAGTGGTACAGTAATGATCTCACACACCTTACAGTGGTACAGTAATGCTCACACACACAGTGGTACAGTAATGCTCACACACACCTTACAGTGGTACAGTAATGCTCACACACACCTTACAGTGGTACAGTAATGCTCACACACACCTTACAGTGGTACAGTAATGCTCACACACACCTTACAGTGGTACAGTAATGCTCACACACACCTTACAATGGTACAGTAATGCTCACACACACCTTACAGTGGTACAGTAATTCTCACACACACCTTACAATGGTACAGTAATGCTCACACACCTTACAGTGGTACAGTAATTCTCACACACACCTTACAGTGGTACAGTAATGCTCACACACACCTTACAGTGGTACAGTGATGCTCACACACACCTTACAGTGGTACAGTAATGCTCACACACCTTACAGTGGTACAGTAATGCTCACACACACCTTACAATGGTACAGTAATGCTCACACACACCTTACAATGGTACAGTAATGCTCACACACACCTTACAGTGGTACAGTAATGCTCACACACCTTACAATGGTACAGTAATGCTCACACACACCTTAAAGTGGTACAGTAATGCTCACACACACCTTACAGTGGTACAGTAATGCTCTCACACACCTTACAATGGTACAGTAATGCTCACACACACCTTACAGTGGTACAGTAATGCTCACACACACCTTACAATGGTACAGTAATGCTCTCACACACCTTACATTGGTACAGTAATGCTCACACACACCTTACAATGGTACAGTAATGCTCACACACACCTTACAATGGTACAGTAATGCTCTCACACACCTTACAATGGTACAGTAATGCTCACACACACCTTACAGTGGTACAGTAATGCTCACACACACCTTACAGTGGTACAGTAATGCTCACACACACCTTACAATGGTACAGTAATGCTCTCACACACCTTACAATGGTACAGTAATGCTCTCACACACCTTACAGTGGTACAGTAATGCTCACACACACCTTACAATGGTACAGTAATGCTCACACACACCTTACAGTGGTACAGTAATGCTCACACACACCTTACAATGGTACAGTAATGCTCACACACACCTTACAATGGTACAGTAATGCTCTCACACACCTTACAATGGTACAGTAATGCTCACACACACCTTACAGTGGTACAGTAATGCTCACACACACCTTACAGTGGTACAGTAATGCTCACACACACCTTACAATGGTACAGTAATGCTCACACACACCTTAAAGTGGTACAGTAATGCTCACACACACCTTACAGTGGTACAGTAATGCTCACACACACCTTACAATGGTACAGTAATGCTCACACACACCTTACAATGGTACAGTAATGCTCACACACACCTTACAATGGTACAGTAATGCTCACACACACCTTACAATGGTACAGTAATGCTCACACACACCTTACAGTGGTACAGTAATGCTCACACACACCTTACAGTGGTACAGTAATGCTCACGCACACCTTACAATGGTACAGTAATTCTCACACACACCTTAAAGTGGTACAGTAATGCTCACACACACCTTACAGTGGTACAGTAATGCTCACACACACCTTACAGTGGTACAGTAATGCTCACACACACCTTACAGTGGTACAGTAATGCTCACACACACCTTACAATGGTACAGTAATGCTCACACACACCTTACAGTGGTACAGTAATGCTCACACACACCTTACAGTGGTACAGTAATGCTCACACACACCTTACAATGGTACAGTAATGCTCACACACACCTTACAATGGTACAGTAATGCTCACACACACCTTACAATGGTACAGTAATGCTCACACACACCTTACAATGGTACAGTAATGCTCACACACACCTTACAGTGGTACAGTAATGCTCACACACACCTTACAATGGTACAGTAATGCTCACACACACCTTACAATGGTACAGTAATGCTCACACACACCTTACAGTGGTACAGTAATGCTCACACACACCTTACAGTGGTACAGTAATGCTCACACACACCTTACAATGGTACAGTAATGCTCACACACACCTTACAATGGTACAGTAATGCTCACACACACCTTACAATGGTACAGTAATGCTCACACACACCTTACAATGGTACAGTAATGCTCACACACACCTTACAATGGTACAGTAATGCTCACACACACCTTACAATGGTACAGTAATGCTCACACACACCTTACAATGGTACAGTAATGCTCACACACACCTTACAGTGGTACAGTAATGCTCACACACACCTTACAGTGGTACAGTAATGCTCACACACACCTTACAATGGTACAGTAATGCTCACACACACCTTAAAGTGGTACAGTAATGCTCACACACACCTTACAGTGGTACAGTAATGCTCACACACACCTTACAATGGTACAGTAATGCTCACACACACCTTACAATGGTACAGTAATGCTCACACACACCTTACAGTGGTACAGTAATGCTCACACACACCTTACAGTGGTACAGTAATGCTCACACACACCTTACAATGGTACAGTAATGCTCACACACACCTTACAATGGTACAGTAATGCTCACACACACCTTACAATGGTACAGTAATGCTCACACACACCTTACAATGGTACAGTAATGCTCACACACACCTTACAATGGTACAGTAATGCTCACACACACCTTACAATGGTACAGTAATGCTCACACACACCTTACAATGGTACAGTAATGCTCACGCACACCTTACAATGGTACAGTAATGCTCACACACACCTTACAATGGTACAGTAATGCTCACACACACCTTACAATGGTACAGTAATGCTCACACACACCTTACAATGGTACAGTAATGCTCACACACACCTTACAGTATGTCAGTATGAGAAATATAGATGTACTTGATGTAGTCGAGATAATCTTCACCTACTCTAAGCAAACCTATCATGCCAGACCTGACTTAACTTAACCTGACGGTTAGACTAAGTCTGGTATGGTATAATATTTTATAGTTTCATTTAAATTGGTTTGATTTGCTTACAGTGCTCATTCTTGGCACTACAGTAACAATATTAGGAGTCAGGTTTGACTTTGTTTCGGTAATGGTTTGTTAGGTTAGGAACTAACCTAACAAACCATTACCAAATCAAACAAAATCAAGCCCAACTCCTAACATTGTTAATGTAGTAACATGAATGCATAGTAAACCTGAATCGTGATTCAGACGGAGTGTTAAAGTAGCATCAGTAACTGTTTTAAGTTTAAATAATGTGCTCAGAGATGAGCACATTATTTAAACTTAAAACACTCTAGGTTTATGACCCTTGTGGGTTCAGCGCTTAGTTTTGATGATGATAATAATAATAATAATAATAATAATAATAATTAAGCATTGCGTATCAACTTAGGATGTTCATTTTAGTTTCATTTGAAAGGTAATAAAATGCTGTAAAAATAGATATACACCATTACGCCTGTGACTGGGATGGAAGTTCTCATTATCATACTTCTGCGCGTCAGGTACAGTTAACAGTAAAACTCTGGTGAGGTTTGATTGATCATGCTTTCAGACTTACGAAAGATGAATCATTCATGTCTTCATCTTGTCGGATTGTTAAGATATGTATGACAATGGAAGCATGCGATTTTCATGGGCTTACGGGGTTTCATTGAAGACCCCTCGAGACCTTGGGGAAAAAAATTGGGTGCTCTCTCTTCGTGATCGATTATTCATGACTCAAGAAATCTGAAAAATACCATGGACAAGCTTGAACACGCATTCACACCCACTACAAACAAACAAACACACACGGGCCAGACAAATACGAACACAAGCATGACAAACACAAACACACGGGCCAGACAAATGCGAACATAAGGATGACAAACACACGGGCAAGACAAATACGAACAAAAGCATGACAAACGCAAACACACGGGCAAGACAAATACGAACACGAGCGAGACAAGCATGAACACACGGGCCAGACAATCACAAACTTTAGCCGAAGATTGTTTAGATTTCGCCCCGAGGTAGTGTATTGAGCAGTGCCACCACTCCTTTGAGTCAGCATAGCGCCATAAAGACACTATTGGGCAGTGCCACTCATCTTGGCGAGTGAACATACTTCCACGAAAACAGTACCTTACAACTGACATAATACATGTGCTCTATTATCTCTTCGGATTCCTAAGTCGTTTATTTGTCTTGCTTACGTAAGATTTTCAACATCTACAAATAATGTCAAACATATTTGTCTTTCCAGATATTAGTAACATACACACCTGTAATATACCAACCCGTAACCTGTCTGTGTTGCAAATATTGGTTACGTAAGTTAAATGACTCGACTCGGAGGACACGCTGGACAAACTTTTATTAATAACAAGACCATCCATGGCTGTTTCAACACTCACTATTAAAAATTGCATTATATAATTGAAGCAAATCATACTTGTGTGTAAATTAACATGAGATTTTTTCCCCCTCTTCCTCGCCCTGGTCTCGTGTCGGACAGTTAAACAATAATGAATGGTGAGGAGCGGATGTTAATAGTGTCTTCAGGAATGTCTTCAGTGAGGTACTGTTCTGGGAAGGGGGGCGAGAAATTGCTCGGGTGGGAGGTTGGCGAAGTACAGCTCGGGAAGGGGGGCGGTGTGGAAGGTAAATAGTGGGAGTTATTTCGAAGCTCCTTGTGAGAATTATAACTTGAGCAAGGAGACTCCGGAATCCCAACGACTTCTCCTCGTAAAGTAAGAGAGGATTAGGGAATCTTAAAGAGCAGAACGTGCGCGTTGACAAATTGTGACCAGAAATGTGGAAGTGAATAATGGCTGTGGTTGTGTTGACCGCTTCTCTGACTAATAGTTTACTGGGAACTGAGGAAGTGTGTCTGGGTGATTCTGAGGATTTTTTTTTTTTTATAGCGGCGCTAGTGAACACAACCCTGTTTTCAAGAGTAAAAGATAGGCGCTACTGTGGCTAGGTGAGGGAGGCGCGGCAGGTAGCGGTGACGGTAAAATTGGTGTGTGTGTGTGTGTGTGTGTGTGTGTGTGTGTGTGTGTGTGTGTGTGTGTGTGCCGCTATCTTGGGCCTGGCGCTAAATATACTGGGGGCACTGGTGCCAAGTGGAGGGGCGGGCACACAGCCCCACACCCGCTACCCCGCGGTGTCAGGGCACTACTCAGTTCTCGCTGGCCGCTCGTGGCACCATCATCTCTGTGGCACCATAAGCATCACAACACGGTTGATCGTTGCCTGTACCTCCACACACCTCACCAGCTCACAGGTCATCACGGGCCGTGTTCATGGCCCACCTGTGCCACACTGGTGTTGTTAGTATTGGCTTTGCTTGGCAGTAGTGGTGGAGGTGACAACTTAAGTAGTGACAGTGTGTGTATGCCTGAGGTAAGGATAACAGGACAGATAACGGTGCGGTGGCAACGCCCCTGAGTCAACTTTTGGCTGTGCGTGGCATCACGTGCCAAAATGGCTACCGTTCAGGTAGTGGGTCAGACCTCAGCCATGACTCAGAGCTTCCATCATCAGGAGGTCAAGACAGAACGCTCTGAGCGCTTTGATCTTAAAACTCCCGAGGGAGACCTTGGCGACGTAGAGGCTGACTTTCAGAGTTTAGTCAATGAAATGGCAAAAGACAGCAGCATTACTTCCAGCATCAAGGGCTCTACGCAGTCCTTCAGCTCCTCTAAAATAGTGCAAGAATCTATTAGTTCCTCCAAGGTAACAAAACAGTCGTTTAGCAGCAGCAGTAGCAGTAGCAGCAGTAGCTTGATGAGTACTAATATCAATGGTGGTGTGGGGACACTGAAGCTGAATCAGGTTCCTGCTGCTCCGCCGAAGGAACCACCACCACCACCACCACCTCCAGTTCCATCCGACAACGGCCTCGTTACCGCGTTTCTTGCTCAAGTTATACCCGAGGATGGGCTGACGCTCAACGGTGGCGGGACGTCTGAAATTGTGGTGGAGCAACCCATGCGAGTCAGGGATCGTGTTAAGAAACTAGAGAAGCAACTTTCCACCGAAGATATTCCTTCAGGACCTCCGGAGGTGATTATGCCACGCGGCCGCTCCGGTTCTGTCAGGAACTTGGCTGAACAATTCAGCCAGGTAGATGAAAACACTCACCCGCCTCCACCACCCTCGATAAACGCAGCAGCGTTTAAGAACCTGAAGAACGTTACCAGTAACGTTGCTTCCACAGGGTCCTCTGACACAAACGCCTCCAAGAATGTCTTGACGAGTGATTTCAGAAGCGTGAAGGACATTGTTAATACTTTCTCTCAGCACGAAGAAACCACCTCTGTGAAAAAAGTCGAAGGAGAGTTCAAAAGCGTAAAGGAGACGGCTTCCATCTTCCAGGAACCCATCCAGCCCATGACAGCGCCCATACGTCCTCCTCCAGCTTTCCTTACTGACGGTGAGGCACCCGAAGCAGCATACGCGGTCGATGCGGTAGATCCTGTGGCAGTGTTGCCTCCTGCCACAATGAAGAGGACTTCTCCAGCGGTGCCACCACCTAAGGTTCCCACGCCTTCCATGGCTCCTCAGATGGTGGCCACCCCCGACCCAGTGCTCGGCTCCGCTGCTTGCCTCTCTCCTCTCAGACCTGAGCCTCCAGCGCCTGTGGCACCTGTTTTCGACCTTGTGCCAGAGCCCGCCCCCATTTATGATTTTGCCCACGCACCACCACAAGAACCCGCCCTAGTGCCCAACCCTCCCGCGCCCGAGCCAATAATCCCCGCCCCTGCAGTGCCACCCAGAGATGCCAAGCCCACCGCACCACCCCCAGTGCCTTGGAGGAAGAACCGCGAGGAGAAGGTGCCACCACCTCCTGCTCCTGAATTAAAGCCGGCAAATTGCCCTGCACCTGACAAGGTACCACCTCCGCCTCTTCCCACGGAAGCTGAAAGATTACCATCTCGACCCTACCCTACAGCAAACTTTTCAACACCTCCGCCTCCACCTCCTCAAGAAACTCGGTTGCCTCCAGAACCCGAAAAGATAGAAACCCAACCAGTGTGCGAACTTCAGAAACCAGTACCAGTAGCTGCTGCGGTCACAACGAATGAAACAGATAAAGTTTTTGAAGAGGCCTTAGCTGAAATCAACAAATATTCAGAGACGCTCTCTCAGACTTCGACTGAGAGCCGCTCCACTTCTGCTGAAACGGTGGTCCAGCAGCCTATACAGTACTCTGCCCAAGTCAAGTGTGAAGTTAGATCGCGAGTGAACACTCCCGAAATACCTGCTGTTGTAGTACAAGAACAAGAAGTGCAACAGCAACACCAAGTGCAGCACCAACAGCAACAAGTGCAGTATCAGCAGCAGCAGAAACAACTGCAGCAACAGCAACAGGTTCAACAGCAACAAGTGCCGAAGCAACAAGTGCCACAGCAGCAAGTGCAACAGCAACAAGTGCCGCAGCAGCAAGTGCAACAGCAGCAGCATCAACAGCAACAAAATAGCAGCATCAGCCAGTCTACGATCAGCAGCACCCGCCGCAACAGGCAGGAGATGAAGACCACCACCTTTTCCTCGGCTTTAACTAACTCCAGCGTCTCGTCGTCCAAGATGTTCAGCAGCAAGGCTGCTATAGCCAAGGCTACAGGCAAACCACCGAAGTTTGAGCCTGGCGATGTCGCACCTCCTCCCAAGTTCAGCCTTCTTCGAAGTGCCAGCACAGGCAGCATGTCCAGTGCGGACACCACGAGTGCCACGTCCATGAGGCACGCTGGAAGCGACAAGGACTTACCAAAGTTTAACGTGAAGAAGGTCAAGCAGGGTTTGACCGTAAATACTCGTAAGTTATCAGTGTGGTGTTTTTCTTTGTAGTCTTCACTCACAGTTTTGTCTTAAATTGTCATTCTCAAGTTTGGTGTATCTTTAGATCAGTAAAGTTTGCTGAAGAAAAAAAAAAGCACCGGTGCAGAACACGCTTTTATTGAAACCATGTTTCACTCTGTAGAGCTTTAGTCAAGTCATTGATTTGATAAAGCTCTACACAAAGCAAAAAGTTTTCGCTACAAAAGCTTGCTCTGCAGCTGTCTTTTTTTTTATGTATATATAATTCTATCGATACATTTAGTTATCTTCCTTCTCATGAGGTTATAAACAATACACACTTCTTACTAGTCCTACAGTTACACCTTGCAACTCTATAACGTTAAAGGTACATGCTTAGCCATTTTGTCCCTCGAGATAATCAGCGACCCTCTTAAATTCCTTGAGTCTCTCATGCTAGTAAACAACGGGGCATTCAGGGCTGCCTCTCCTGTATCACTTGATAAATACGTTTTCTGCGGGATAAAGATCTGTTTGTATTAGAGTATAAGACGGGGAGCGCTTTCTCACGCAGGTCGGCGTGTTTTAAAGTAACATCGCCAGGTTTACTGTGTCTTGTACCCGGTGGTTTACCTGTGACTTATGACTTGTACCTGATGGTTTAAGTGTGACTTAAGGCACGGCACTAGAGGATTTTCATATGTTTTAGAATAGTGTTTAAAATAATGTATGTTTTAGAAGTGTTTATGATAGCTCTCAGTCAGTTCCTTCGGAATAGTTATCAATGTTTTCCTTATAGTAGTGTGCTCCTTAGGAATTAATGTTTGTGAGCTGCTTAGCGATAGCTGATAGTAAACTTGTTAGAAATAGTTGTTAGTGTGTTTTGAGGAAAAGTTGCGCGTTCCTTAGACATTCCTTAAGAATGAGTGTTAGATTTTCTTGCCTTTCAGATATTTTAATGCTTGTGTTTTGCGTAAGAAACCATAAATATCCTAGATGGATATACTATGATTGTTTTGTCGTTAGTTGCACCCGGCAGTTAGTTGCACCCGGCAGTTAACTTCACCTGGCAGTTAGTTGCACCCGGCAGTTAGTTGCACCCGGCAGTTAACTTCACCTGGCAGTTAGTTGCAACCGGCAGATAGTTGCACCCGGCAGATAGTTACACCCGGCAGTTAGCTTCACCTGGCAGTTAGTTGCACCCGACAGTTAGCTTCACCTGGCAGATAGTTGCAACCGGCAGATAGTTGCACCCGGCAGATAGTTACACCCGGCAGTTAGCTTCACCTGGCAGTTAGTTGCACCCGACAGTTAGCTTCACCTGGCAGATAGTTGCAACCGGCAGATAGTTGCACCCGGCAGTTAGCTTCACCTGGCAGTTAGTTGCACCCGGCAGTTAGCTTCACCTTGCAGTTAGTTGCAACCGGCAGATAGTTGTACCTGGCAGTTAGTTGCACCCGGCAGTTAGCTTCACCTGGCAGTTGCACCCGGCAGATGGTTGCACCCGGCAGTTAGTTGCACCCGGCAGATGGTTGCACCTGGCAGTTAGCTTCACCTGGCAGTTGCACCCGGCAGTTAGCTTCACATGGCAGTTAGTTGCACCCGGCAGATGGTTGCACCTGGCAGTTAGCTGCACCTGGCAGTAGCTTGAGGAAGGCGTATATAGAAAGAGGAGCGAGAGGTATAACAGTGATAGTAGGGAAGCTGGAGAAGGCGTGTTTAGCATCGACCTTGATGCGTATATATATCATGGGGTGGAGGCTCCTGCTTTACCCTAAGTGGTGGTTGGTGGTGTCTTGGACACCTTCACCTGCCCACGTTACCTCTCAGGGCATTAGTGGTGGTGCCCCGAGCATCTCCATCTGCCATAGAGAAGGTGTTTCGTTATCACCTTGAGATGGGTTGAAGAGGTAGGTTGGGGAGGATTCCTGAGGATCAATATTTCGATGTAAATGATGGTAGTTCCAGCCTGTAGTGTTGGTAGTGCCAGCCTGTAGTGCTAGTAGTGCCAGCCTGTAGTGCTAGTAGTGCCAGCCTGTAGTGCTAGTAGTGCCAGCCTGTAGTGCTAGTAGTGCCAGCCTGTAGTGCTGGTAGTGCCAGCCTGTAGTGCTGGTAGTGCCAGCCTGTAGTGCTGGTAGTGCCAGCCTGTGGTGCTGGTAGTGCCAGCCTGTAATGGTGGTAGTACTAACCTGTGGTGGTGGTAGTGCCAACATATGATGGTGGTAATGCCAGCATATTATGGTGGTAGTGCCAGCATAGTAAGGTAGTGTCAACATGTGGTGGTGGTAAAGGGCGCACAACAAGATTTCGATGAATCAACACACCTTCAAGGTGTGTTGGTTGGCAAGATGCACACGGTGTGTCACTTGCTTACGTTAAATTATTGTGCATTTAAACCAGAAAAATTGATCGTTTTATAAGTGGAATCGTTAATTTCCGTCGCCAGTTTGTGTTAGGAGTCAAGAAGACAGGGGAAAACACGTGTGTGTGTGTATGTGTGTATGTGTGTGTGTGTGTGTGTGTGTGTGTGTGTGTGTGTGTGTGTGTGTGTTACCATTTTGTCCTAGGCACATGTCGATTAGACACTAGGCCTGTTGTATATGAGTACGTGTGTGTGTGCGCGCGCGCGCCTGTGCGTGTGCCTGTGCGTGTGTGCGTGCGTGTGTGTGCGTGTGTGTGTGTGTGTGTGTGTGTGTGAGTGAGTAAATGATTGAGTGATACGTGTATGAAACAATATAAAAAATTATATAATTGAACAAAAGTAAGAGAAAGTAAGTGATCATGTCGTATGCATTCTAGCACAGGAAACATGACAGAGATGAATGAGATGAGTGACTCATTTTAAGCACGAGGCTGTGTATCTGCCAGGGAGAGAAGTGAGCGTTCCTACGTATGTTATTGCAATATACCTTCACTAAAATGCATGACCAGTTTTCGTTTTCAGTGATAATGATTGAAGATTTTTTGCTGTACTGTCATTATTATTATTATTATTATTATTATTATTATTATTATTATTAGTTTTATTGTTTATTAGCGTCAGTGAGTCAAGATTATTATGGAGAGATAAAGAATAAATGTAGAATAAATCCTGGAGAGAAGCCTTGATTAGTCTACTGGTAGGCACAAAAACCATGGTGAGCAGTGAGCTTCTCGCAGCTCACTGCTCACTCGTTGAGCTTCCCACAGCGTGTTCAGGCAGCTGCTTCTGAGCTCCCACAGTGGGCTCATGCAGCTACTTCTGAGCTCCCACACTGTGCTCAGAGAACTGTTGAGCTCCCACAGTGGGCTCATGCAGCTGCTTTTGAGCTCCCACAGTGGGCTCATGCAGCTGCTTCTGAGCTCCCACATGTGCTCAGAGAACTGCTGAGCTCCCACTGTGGTCCCAGGCAGCTGCTTTTGAGCTCCCACAGTGGACTCATGCAGCTGCTTCTGAGCTCCCACTGTGGTCCCAGGCAGCTGCTTTTGAGCTCCCACAGTGGGCTCATGCAGCTGCTTCTGAGCTCCCACTGTGGTCCCAAGCAGCTGCTTTTGAGCTCCAACAGTGGGCTCAGGCAGGTGCTTTTGAGCTCCCACAGTGTGCTCATGCAGCTGCTTCTGAGCTCCCACAGTGTGCTCATTCGGCTGCTTCTGAGCTCCCACGGTGGGCTCAGGCAGCTGCTTCTGAGCTTCCAGTGTGCTCAGGCAGCTGCTTCTGAGCTCCCACGGTGTGCTCAGGCAGCTGCTTCTGAGCTCCCACAGTGTGCTCATGCAGCTGCTTCTGAGCTCCCACAGTGGGCTCAGGCAGCTGCTTCTGAACTCCCACAGTGGGCTCAGGCAGCTGCTTCTGAACTCCCACAGTGGGCTCAAGCAGCTGCTTCTGAGCTCCCACGGTGGGCTCAGGCAGCTGCTTCTGAGCTTCCACAGTGGGCTCAGGCAGCTGCTTCTGAGCTCCCACGGTGGGCTCAAGCAGCTGCTTCTGAGCTCCCACGGTGGGCTCAGGCAGCTGCTTCTCAGCTCCCACGGCGGGCTCAGGCAGCTACTTCTGAGCTCCCACGGTGGACTCAGGCAGCTGCTTCTGAGCTCCCACAGTGTGCTCATGCAGCTGCTTCTGAGCTCCCACAGTGGGCTCAGGCAGCTGTTTCTGAGCTCCCACAGTGGGCTCAGGTAGCTGCTTCTGAACTCCCACAGTGGGCTCAAGCAGCTGCTTCTGAGCTCCCACGGTGGGCTCAGGCAGCTGCTTCTGAGCTTCCACAGTGGGCTCAGGCAGCTGCTTCTGAGCTCCCACGGTGGGCTCAAGCAGCTGCTTTTGAGCTCCCACGGTGGGCTCAGGCAGCTGCTTCTGAACTCCCACGGTGGGCTCAGGCAGCTGCTTCTCAGCTCCCAAGGCGGGCTCAGGCAGCTACTTCTGAGCTCCCACGGTGGGCTCAGGCAGCTGCTTCTGAGCTCCCCCGGTGGGCTCAGGCAGCTGCTTTTGAGCTCCCACGGTGGGCTCAGGCAGCTGCTTCTGAACTCCCACGGTGGGCTCAGGCAGCTGCTTCTGAGCTCCCACGGTGGGCTCAGGCAGCTGCATCTGAGCTCAAACGGTGGGCTCAGGCAGCTGCATCTGAGCTCAAACGGTGGGCTCAGGCAGCTGCTTCTGAGCTCCCACGGTGGGCTCAGGCAGCTGCTTCTGAGCTCCCACGGTGGGCTCAGGCAGCTGCTTCTGAGCTCCCACGGTGGGCTCAGGCAGCTACTTCTGAGCTCCCACAGTGGGCTCAGGCAGCTACTTCTGAGCTCCCACAGTGGGCTCAGGCAGCTGCTTCTGAGCTCCCACGGTGAGCTCAGGCAGCTGCTTCTGAACTCTCACAGTGGGCTCAGGCATCTGCTTCTGAACTCCCACAGTGGGCTCAGGCAGCTGCTTTTGAGCTCCCACGGTGGGCTCAGGCAGCTACTTCTGAGCTCCCACAGTGGGCTCAGGCAGCTGCTTCTGAACTCCCACGGTGGGCTCAGGCAGCTGCTTCTGAACTCCCACGGTGGGCTCAGGCAGCTGCTTCTGAGCTCCCACGGTGGGCTCAGGCAGCTGCTTCTGAACTCCCACAGTGGGCTCAGGCAGCTGCTTCTGAGCTCCCACGGTGGGCTCAGGCAGCTGCTTCTGAGCTCCCACGGTGGGCTCAGGCAGCTGCTTCTGAGCTCCCACGGTGGGCTCAGGCAGCTGCTTCTGAGCTCCCACGGTGGGCTCAGGCAGCTGCTTCTGAGCTCCCACAGTGGGCTCAGGCATTTGCTTCTGAGCTCCCACGGTGGGCTCAGGCAGCTGCTTCTGAGCTCCCACGGTGGGCTCAGGCAGCTACTTCTGAGCTCCCACGGTGGGCTCAGGCAGCTACTTCTGAGCTCCCACGGTGGGCTCAGGCAGCTACTTCTGAGCTCTCACAGTGGGCTCAGGCAGCTGCTTCTGAACTCCCACAGTGGGCTCAGGCAGCTGCTTCTGAGCTCCCACGGTGGGCTCAGGCAGCTGCTTCTGAGCTCCCACGGTGGGCTCAGGCAGCTGCTTCTGAACTCCCACAGTGGGCTCAGGCATTTGCTTCTGAGCTCCCACGGTGGGCTCAGGCAGCTGCTGAGCTCCCACGGTGGGCTCAGGCAGCTACTTCTGAGCTCCCACGGTGGGCTCAGGCAGCTACTTCTGAGCTCCCACGGTGGGCTCAGGCAGCTACTTCTGAGCTCTCACAGTGGGCTCAGGCAGCTGCTTCTGAACTCCCACAGTGGGCTGAGGCAGCTGCTTCTGAGCTCCCACGGTGGGCTCAGGCAGCTGCTTCTGAGCTCCCACACTGGGCTCAGGCAGCTGCTTCTGAGCTCCCACGGTGGGCTCAGGCAGCTGCTTCTGAGCTCCCACAGTGGGCTCAGGCAGCTGCTTCTGAGCTCCCACGGTGGGGTCAGGCAGCTGCTTCTGAGCTCCCACGGTGGGCTCAGGCAGCTACTTCTGAGCTCCCACAGTGGGCTCAGGCAGCTACTTCTGAACTCCCACAGTGGGCTCAGGCAGCTACTTCTGAGCTCCCACAGTGGGCTCAGGCAGCTGCTTCTGAGCTCCCACAGTGGGCTCAAGCAGCTGCTTCTGAGCTCCCACGGTGGGCTCAGGCAGCTGCTTCTGAACTCCCACAGTGGGCTCAGGCAGCTGCTTCTGAGCTCCCACGGTGGGGTCAGGCAGCTGCTTCTGAACTCCCACAGTGGGCTCAGGCAGCTGCTTCTGAGCTCCCACGGTAGGCTCAGGCAGCTGCACTGATAACGAAGTTCTTCTCTATGGAAAGTTTGATACTTTTCGTCCTCATTCCAGATCTGCTGTTTCTTTGGTCTGGTGAAACCTCTGGCAGGTGTTAAGCCAGGGACTTGACTCTGTTTTACACTCACACACTCGCTTGCTCACACCAGCGCCACCTAACTATGGTGTGGACGTTTAGTGATCCCCACGATAGTGAATTTTGACCGGGATGATTCTCCCCTCCCCCTCATACACACACACACACACACACACAAAAGTCTATCTACAAGTGCCCTTGACAACTAGTGACTACTGCTGCTACTACTACTAACTATTACTGCTACTACTACTACTACTACTGGCACTATACACACTTAAATTTGTTTGCCTCCCATTCTCCAGCCATTGTGATACCCGCACTGGTTGAGCGCCTGTCCATAAGTAATAAAAATAATACCTCAGGTGATTCATAATTTTTTTTCATTCGCTTTTTATCTTTAATGGTTAGAAGGCTAGTGGACAACTATCCACCATGAAGGGATGTAATTGAATAGTAGTTTTGTATCATTCTCTCTTATTTTCGTAGTATTGTGGATGACTTTCTATCCCAAGTTTCAAGAATAGAGCCCGAGTAAGTGAATTTGTGACATTGCTCAAGTCTAAGTATACTAATGTGAAGTTGACACTTGTGTGGTGTCGTGTGTCACCATTGTCTCTGTTGTCACTCGTCTCTTATGCATGTTGTTGTGTGTCACCATTGTCTCTGTTGTCACTCGTCTCTTACACATGATGTGTCACCATTGTCTCTGTTGTCACTCGTCTCTTACACATGATGTGTCACCATTGTCTCTGTTGTCACTCGTCTCTTATGCATGTTGTGTGTCACCATTGTCTCTGTTGTCACTCGTCTCTTACACATGATGTGTCACCATTGTCTCTGTTGTCACTCGTCTCTTACACATGATGTGTCACCATTGTCTCTGTTGTCACTCGTCTCTTACACATGATGTGTCACCATTGTCTCTGTTGTCACTCGTCTCTTATGCATGTTGTGTGTCACCATTGTCTCTGTTGTCACTCGTCTCTTACACATGATGTGTCACCATTGTCTCTGTTGTCACTCGTCTCTTACACATGATGTGTCACCATTGTCTCTGTTGTCACTCGTCTCTTACACATAATGTGTCACCATTGTCTCTGTTGTCACTCGTCTCTTACACATAATGTGTCACCATTGTCTCTGTTGTCACTCGTCTCTTACACATGATGTGTCACCATTGTCTCTGTTGTCACTCGTCTCTTACACATGATGTGTCACCATTGTCTCTGTTGTCACTCGTCTCTTATGCATGTTGTGTGTCACCATTGTCTCTGTTGTCACTCGTCTCTTACACATGATGTGTCACCATTGTCTTTGTTGTCACTCGTCTCTTACACATGATGTGTCACCATTGTCTCTGTTGTCACTCGTCTCTTACACATAATGTGTCACCATTGTCTCTGTTGTCACTCGTCTCTTACACATAATGTGTCACCATTGTCTCTGTTGTCACTCGTCTCTTATGCATGTTGTGTGTCACCATTGTCTCTGTTGTCACTCGTCTCTTACACATAATGTGTCACCATTGTCTCTGTTGTCACTCGTCTCTTATGCATGTTGTTGTGTGTCACCATTGTCTCTGTTGTCACTCGTCTCTTACACATGATGTGTCACCATTGTCTCTGTTGTCACTTGTCTCTTACACATGATGTGTCACCATTGTCTCTGTTGTCACTTGTCTCTTACACATGATGTGTCACCATTGTCTCTGTTGTCACTCGTCTCTTACACATGATGTGTCACCATTGTCTCTGTTGTCACTCGTCTCTTACACATGATGTGTCACCATTGTCTCTGTTGTCACTCGTCTCTTACACATGATGTGTCACCATTGTCTCTGTTGTCACTTGTCTCTTACACATGATGTGTCACCATTGTCTCTGTTGTCACTCGTCTCTTACACATGATGTGTCACCATTGTCTCTGTTGTCACTCGTCTCTTACACATGATGTGTCACCATTGTCTCTGTTGTCACTCGTCTCTTACACATGATGTGTCACCATTGTCTCTGTTGTCACTCGTCTCTTACACATGATGTGTCACCATTGTCTCTGTTGTCACTCGTCTCTTACACATGATGTGTCACCATTTTGTCTGTTGTCACTCGTCTCTTACACATGATGTGTCACCATTGTCTCTGTTGTCACTTGTCTCTTACACATGATGTGTCACCATTGTCTCTGTTGTCACTCGTCTCTTACACATGATGTGTCACCATTGTCTCTGTTGTCACTCGTCTCTTACACATGATGTGTCACCATTGTCTCTGTTGTCACTCGTCTCTTACACATGATGTGTCACCATTGTCTTTGTCACTCGTCTCTTACACATGATGTGTCACCATTGTCTTTGTCACTCGTCTCTTACACATGATGTTGTGTGTCACCATTGTTTCCGTTGTCTCGCGTCGTTTTAATGTTCTGTGTGAACTTGCTTCAGCTGACAGATGTCTAGGCTGTGCATAAAGTTATGTGTGAACATTGTTGTCATTCGTCTCTAATACATAATGTTGTGTATGAACATTGTTGCTGATGTTAAACGTCTTTTATATATAATGTGAACATTGTGTCCCCTGTCACGTGTCTGTGTTATACATGAACATTGTCTGCTGTCACGTGTCTGTGTTATACATGAACATTGTCTGCTGTCACGTGTCTGTGTTATACATGAACATTGTCTGCTGTCACGTGTCTGTGTTATACATGAACATTGTCTGCTGTCACGTGTCTGTGTTATACATGAACATTGTCTGCTGTCACGTGTCTGTGTTATACATGAACATTGTCTGCTGTCACGTGTCTTTGTTATACATGAACATTGTCTGCTGTCACGTGTCTTTGTTATACATGAACATTGTCTGCTGTCACGTGTCTGTGTTATACATGAACATTGTCTGCTGTCACGTGTCTTTGTTATACATGAACATTGTCTGCTGTCACGTGTCTGTGTTATACATGAACATTGTGTCTGCTGGCACGTGTCTGTGTTATACATGAACATTGTGTCCCCTGTCACGTGTCTGTGTTATACATGAACATTGTGTCTACTGTCACGTGTCTGTGTTATACATGAACATTGTTTCCCCTGTCACGTGTCTGTGTTATACATGAACATTGTGTCCCCTGTCACGTGTCTGTGTTATACATGAACATTGTGTCCCCTGTCACGTGTCTGTGTTATACATGAACATTGTCTGCTGTCACGTGTCTGTGTTATACATGAACATTGTTTCCCCTGTCACGTGTCTGTGTTATACATGAACATTGTGTCCCCTGTCACGTGTCTGTGTTATACATGAACATTGTCTGCTGTCACGTGTCTGTGTTATACATGAACATTGTGTCCCCTGTCACGTGTCTGTGTTATACATGAACATTGTCTGCTGTCACGTGTCTGTGTTATACATGAACATTGTGTCCCCTGTCACGTGTCTGTGTTATACATGAACATTGTGTCCCCTGTCACGTGTCTGTGTTATACATGAACATTGTGTCTACTGTCACGTGTCTGTGTTATACATGAACATTATGTCTGCTGTCACGTGTCTGTGTTATACATGAACATTGTGTCTACTGTCACGTGTCTGTGTTATACATGAACATTGTGTCCCCTGTCACGTGTCTGTGTTATACATGAACATTGTGTCTACTGTCACGTGTCTGTGTTATACATGAACATCATGTCTGCTGGCACGTGTCTGTGTTATACATGAACATTGTGTCTACTGTCACGTGTCTGTGTTATACATGAACATCATGTCTGCTGTCACGTGTCTGTGTTATACATGAACATTGTGTCTACTGTCACGTGTCTGTGTTATACATGAACATCATGTCTGCTGTCACGTGTCTGTGTTATACATGAACATCATGTCTACTGTCACGTGTCTGTGTTATACATGAACATCATGTCTGCTGGCACGTGTCTGTGTTATACATGAACATTGTGTCTACTGTCACGTGTCTGTGTTATACATGAACATCATGTCTGCTGTCACGTGTCTGTGTTATACATGAACATCATGTCTACTGTCACGTGTCTGTGTTATACATGAACATCATGTCTGCTGGCACGTGTCTGTGTTATACATGAACATTGTGTCTACTGTCACGTGTCTGTGTTATACATGAACATCATGTCTGCTGTCACGTGTCTGTGTTATACATGAACATTATGTCTGCTGTCACGTGTCTGTGTTATACATGAACATCATGTCTGCTGTCACGTGTCTGTGTTATACATGAACATTATGTCTGCTGTCACGTGTCTGTGTGATTCTTGATGTTAAGTATCACTAATTACAAAAGATTTCATCAATAGATTAAAAAAAAAAGTCAGCGTAACTGTTAATATTTCGTGTTCTTTTATTTCGTCGCATAACGTTCTACGTGTGACATTATTTTGTAATGTTGTGTGACTGTTGTTAATAGTACAGCTAGATAGCGTGCGTGTTTCACACTTAACGAACGGAGGATCGAGCCTTCACTGTGTGTCGGGTCGGCAGGGCGCTAAGTGGACTGTCTTCTAGTGTGCTCCTTGAACTAGGGAACCTCCATAAGCTAAGTGCTGACTCATCACCAACAACTTATTGTATTATTCTATGACTGTCCCAGTTTTACAGTATGTGCTGTTTCATACCTTCCCAGCTTTCTTGTTACCCTCCAGTTCCACCTGTCTTGTTACCATCCTGCTACACCTGTCTTATTACCGACCTGCCCCAACTGTTATCTTACCGTCCATGGGTTTGTAATTTTCAAGCAATGCCTCCTCAAACACTATTAACTAATTTGACATTGGTGGTAATGCTGGATAGGCCTATTACGTGATACTTTGAGATGTTTCTTTGAGATGCGCAGTATTTGCTGATTATTTGATGTATGCAACGAGTGTGAGGCGAGACCGCATTTGACTTGGCCTCTTAAGACCGCGAGTCTGGAGACCAGGACTAGACGTGATGTCATGTGTGGCGAAGTTGTTGGTGCTGTGCGAAGCAGATCACCCTGGCTGCCTCTCCCACCTGGCTCACTGCTCAATATAGGCGGTGTTGCTGCTCGTGCTGGTCATCACCATAATGCCCCAACATATCCCCTGCTCTGTTTTCCTTAGTGTGAGTGATTGCCATAATGCCCCATGTCTTCTCTGCTTCCTAGTGTTGGTGACCAGCTCACTGCCCGAGCATGTCCACTGACCTGTTTCCTCCTGTTGGTGATCATCTTAGTGCCTCAACATGTACTTGGCTCTGTTCCCTCCTGTTGGTGATCATCTCAGTGCTCCAAAATGTCTTATTGTCCTTTCCTGCTGGTGATCATTTGGGTGTTCCTCTGATCTTGCTGGTGATCATCTGAGTGTTCTCTGATCTTCCTGCTGGTGATAATCTGAGTGTTCTCTGTTCTTCCTGTTGGTGATAATCTGAGTGTCCTCTGATCTTCTTCCTAATGATGGTAATCTTAAGTGTACCTTCCTTCTCTTCTGGTGTTGACTCCACTGTCAAAACTCATTTCTTGCTGTTGGTTATATTTTCTTCCGCTTTTGTTGGTGAATCATCCATCGACCTGAACCCACCACCCTCTGATGCTGCCCCATTTACCTACTACCCACACGTGATGCTACAGAAGCCAGTGGGAAAAACTCGCCGGTGAATGTGTTTGGACTAAGTGTGTCACTCGTTGGTCTTCGGGGCACCAGCTGGGGTGATCAAGAGCCACGGATGTGCAGCTCTTCCTGGCTCTCTGTACGCTAGCTGTTTTCTTTATATCGGTACTGTGAAAGCTCTTTTTGCTGCCGATGTTTGTGCAAGGGTCGTGGCTATCAATCTTGTGGCCGGCCAGGGAGAGTATATTTCAAGAACGAAGTTTCAAGAGGGTGCAGCCCGGCTCACGCTTCTGATGTGGATCACTGCCACTGAGAGATGACTGCATGAAGACGGGACCTACTTCAAAGAAATGTTGCGTATAAGCGTACTACTCGTATATTTACTTGCTATAGATAAGTGGGAGAAAATGGTAGCTGTGAAGGAGTCCTTGTATTAACTTCGAAGTGAGAATTTGAACGGGAATTAACATGAGTATTTGAACGGGAACTAACATTAGTTAATGAGTAAGAAGTTCAGGAGTTCGGAGAGATCGTTATATGCTAGGACTCACACTGTTCGTTATATTCTAGGATTCGCACTGTTCGTTATATGTTAGGACCGACTGTTCGTTGTATAGGAGGACTCACACTGTTCGTTACATTCTAGGACTCGCACTGTTCGTTATATTCTAGGGCTCACGCTGTTCGTTATATGCTAAGACTCGCACTGTTCGTTATATGCTAGGACTCAGACTGTTCGTTATATGCGTTAAAACATCTTTTAAGTGGAAATGTCGCTCGCAGTGATGTTTCAGTTATCCATCCTGCCAAGAACCAAACCTGCCTTATTTTTTTTCTTAAGGTTTCTGATGACCTTATAATTATTGAAGACCAAATTACGATTATTGGTGTCCTAATTGTAATTATTGAAGATTAGGACGCCAGGTGATTATTTTGTTTACATTTGTCTAGAAAACTTAATAAAAAGAATTTTGCCTATTGCTTATCGATTACAGAGAAATTTATATATATATATATATATATATATATATATATATATATATATATATAATTATATATATATATATATATATATATATATATATAATATATATATATACATACATACAGACACACACACACACACACACACACACACACACACACACACACACACACACACACACACACACACACACACACACACACACACACACACACACACTCGAAATTAATACTGAAAATATTTCATACAAAAAACATATACTTTTACAAACACAAACTAGACACGAGTGGTTGTTTTTGAGTTGTCGCCGAAAATGCGAAATGCAAATTTGTAATTATCAAATGAATAAAAAAGTTAAATGTCAGATGCAAATGTAAAATGTCAAATAAAAGAATGTTCTTTTTTTAAATATATGAAAGATGAGGTGTAATGTCAAAGAATGTGATGAACATCCTCTTACTGCCATGGAATGTTAAAGCTGATAGGTTTGACTTTTGTCAGCGACTTATATCAGGCTGGGATTGATGCTGACCAGGTGTGTGTCCAGGTGTGGCTCACCAGATGTGTGTGTGTGTGTGTGTTAGTTACCATTTTGTCCTAGGCACATGTCGATTAGACACTAGGCCTGTTGTATTTGAGTGTGTGTGTGTGTGTGTGTGTGTTAGTTACCATTTTGTGTGTGTGTGCGCGTGTGCGAGCGTGTGTGTGTGTGTGTGCAAGCGTGTGTGTGTGTGTATGTGTGTGTATGTGTATGTGTGTGTATGTGTGTATGTGTGTATGTGTGTGTGTGTGTGTGTGTGTGTGTGTGTGTGTGTGTGTGTGTTCAAGTGTGGTTCACCAGGTGTGTGTATTCAGTTGTGACTCACTAGATGTCACTGCTCAAGTGTGGCTCACCAGGTGTGTGTTTGTGTCCAGATGTGGCTCATCAAACGAGGCCAGCCACATGCGGATGAAATCATCCAGAGTGAGGCATGGATGACTCGAGTACAAAGGTGCACTCCTTTCCTTTGCTGCTTTTAATAGCAGGATTCGCTAGTGAGCTACTCTGGCGTGCTACCTGCTGGTGGTGTTTTGTCTATTAGGAAAGCAAAAAGACACCTGCCATTGTGTGAATCGAATAATGACTCGGTGATGAAACAATCGCTTGGCTACCATCTCTCTCTCTCTCTCTCTCTCTCTCTCTCTCTCTCTCTCTCTCTCTCTCTCTCTCTCTCTCTCTCTCTCTCTCTCTCTCTCTCTCTCTCTCTCTCTCTTTCTCTCCATTCCATTATAAGACAAGAAACACAGCCCAGTAGTACGGTGATTTTTTCGTAAAGTATTAACGGGAATAGTGCGCGTCATGTGTTCCTTGTGTACCAGGTTGACTAATAGATTCAGAACACTTAATGAGGGTAGTAGACATGTATCAGGGTTGAATAATAGCCTCAAGGACACTTAATGTGAGTAATGTAGACACATATCATGTGTTCCTCGTGTATCAGGTTAAGTACTGGGCTCAGGGACGCTTAAGGGGAGTGATGCAAATATGTATCATATGGGGGATCAGGTTGAGTACCGCACACAGCTTCACTCACAGGTTGCTACACTGTAGTGCAATGGCAGGATTGCCGATAAATCTAATAATATGAACATGACTCACGAAATCGTAATGACACGATTGCAAACAAACCATACCACGGGCGGGATTTGAACCCGCGGTCAGAGACTCAAAACTCCAGACCGTCGCGTTAGCCACTGGACCAGCTAGCCACAATAAGATTCGTCCAACTAGGTATATTTCTACACCATAGGAAGGTTAGCATAGGTTATTGTGGCTAGCTGGTCCAGTGGCTAACGACGGTCTGGAGTTTTGAGACTCTCTGACCGCGGGTTCAAATCCCGCCCGTGGTATGGTTTAATAAGATGAACGATATTTCGCCCACGGAGGGCCCTTGTCGTGTCATCGATAAAGCTGTGGTTCACTGCATGTAGTGTTACACTGATGAATACGACAGTGGCACCAGGCTAGTAGTATTCATCAGTCGTAAGTTTGTGGCAGTGTTTCCCTCTGTGTAGAGTTTTATCAAGTCTGATGACTTGACAAAGCTCTACACAAAACGTGACATTGTCCCAAATATCGCTAGTTTTCCAACCATGGCTTTTTGCTATTTATAATTTTTTTTTTTTTTGGTTATAAATGTTACAAATTCACAGGATCCAGAACTAACGTTTAGGAGGATAAAGTTTCGCTCTGTTTAGAGCTGTGTCAAGTCTCACGTAGAACTTTTGTCATTTCACAAGAGCAAAACGTTCCCTCCCCCAAACTTTTTTTTTTTATTGTTTACAACTGAAGAAGAGTGAGGTGTAGGAAAGCGTCTCCCGGAGAACCGCAACTAAACCCGTGGGAGTCGTACATCACTTACGGAAATGTGAGGTAATCAAGTTTGAGCCGGGGAAGGGGATGCTCGCTGTAATTCCTAGGATGAAGAGCTTTCCAGCGTCAAGGAGGAACGCCTCGATGTTGGTGAAAGTCTCTTGATCTAAGGAACTGGATCTGGCCTCCCCTGCCTCGTATCAGATAATCTCCCTATGAACTCAGATTAAGTTTTAATAAAGAACTATCAGTGGATAAACAGAAAGATGGATGGGAAGGGGGGGATGGGCGTCGGACTGTCAGTTTACAGAGCGCGGTTCGCGTCCCTTCCCCTGTCCATCTTTGTTTCTTCAACTCCCTGTGGCTATATTACTATAGAGGCCTCCGTACTTCATTTGTCTTGAACGTTGTACCAAGAGAGTGAAGTATGTTTGTCGCACGTTCGCCAGGCTTCCCTCGCCACTGTCATTTTTATAGTACGGCAGGACATTCTTCACCACTCCTGGCATACCTCTGGTACTATTTCTTCCTTCGCCATCCCCATCACCGCCACATTCACACACACCTTAGCCAGCATTTTCTCGCGACAAATGTAATAGGGTGGGAGATGTATATATTTTGGGCAAAATTGGACACCAGCGGTGTACTGCTATCCTGCTCTGTGATATTGGGTACACCAGCAGTGTACTGCTACCCTACACTGTGTAATAGTTACACAGTGGGTACACCAGAAGTGTATTGCTACCCACCCCGGTGTGATAGTTACATTGTACTGCTATACTAAATTGTGTGATAGTTATATACTAAAAGATAGCTGTATTTCCCTATCTCACAACATAAAGGGTTGGAACCCATGGCAAGTCAGTCTTAAAAACTAGTTGGCCAGTGCGTTTATCCTCTTTAAGGGCTCTCTAAAGTAAGTTTCATCCAACTAGCTATATATTCAAGCACTATAGAAGGGCTTGCAAGGTTTCACGTTGACCACAATGCAGGGCTTTTACAGACGAATCTCACAACAGTGTGGCTGCGGCGTGCTCTAACTCAAGTCCCATCAAAGCTGTTATGAATGATTCACATCCCTGCCATTTCGCGAGTTGTTAACCTCCTCGCTGGAATGCCTCAAACCTCACTCCTGGAGAGTCTTGTTGTCAGTCGATGCCTAGCATCCTACCATGCCCAATTATGTTTAATAGCAGCAGCGATAATAATAATAATAATAATAATAATAATAATAATAATAATAATAATAATAATAATAATAATAATGAAAATCATGTTTAGTATCGCTGGTTTGGGACAGTATTGTTTTATGTAATAATTTTATGGGAATAATTCATGTCAGTGTTTAGATATTAAGAATACGCTGGTTACATATCATGTCTTTAACGTTAAGTTGGTGACGCGACACTAATCGCTGAGAGCTGAAAGATACAACAAGGCAACAATAGAACAATAATAAAAGAAGGAAATTTATCGGGAACATGCAGTTTCTGGGAAGTAATTGTTAATTTAAAGTACCTTCCTCTGAATTAGAAATAATTTATATCAACGTATTTGGCCAAAAAATAATGTAGCAGCTTCCTGTTTTGGTGTATACCAGTTTTTAGTTGTGAGTGTTGGACGACCAGTGTCTGCACTATACTGGGGGAAAACTTGGCCAAAAATCTCTTCCCATCTTTAGAATGAATTACCGTCTTGGTGAATTAGTTCGTCTTGGAATTGACGCGGACTTTTCCTTCAAGATAGCGGTCGACAACTCTTAAGGAGGCCGTATCTCCTCCCCAGATGTTATCGTGGAGATAAGAGACTGAGAGACGTTCCTAATAACCCTTGAAGTGTGCGTTGCGAAAGCCTTATCCCATCTGGGTAGAGAACTCATGCAATGAGCTGTTGGATGGATATCATGAATATGTTCTGTTTTAAAAATGTTTCTTGCATCAGGGGGTTAACGCGAGTGCGTTCCAAATGCGTTTGCTTAGTATTAGTGGTGGCTGGTGGGAGGGTGCGGGGCGGCAAGAGTCAGAGAGAAAAATAAGACAGATGAGTGCCAAGAAGCACTAGCAAGATCTCTTGTCTCCGGAGGAATGAAGAACGAAATGATATGATCACGACATGCGAAATACTCTGGGGCGTAGATAGTGGGCAGACTTCACCCAGACAGTAAAACGGATGAACCCTGAGCAACCACCCGAGTCAAATACACATTACGAATCATTTTTTCAGCCTAAGAGTTTTACTAAGTAGATAAAGTTGGAGAACGATGCAGTAGACGCTGGCTCCTCGCAGATGATCAAACATAGTTCAGATAAAAGGTGATTCACTCGAGAAAATCGATAGTTATGAATTGGGTCGTCTAGCTGCAGCTCTCTTCACCTACCTGGGAACTTAGCCATAAATAACACACACACACACACACACACACACACACACACACACACACACACACACACACACACACACACACACACACACACACACACACTCACACACTCACACACTCACACACACTCACACACACTCACACACTCACTCTATATACTGCGTGAAATAGATACGGTGGACAGAGACAGGATGTTCCAAAGATGGGACAGAGAAACAAGGGGTCACAATTGGAAGTTGAAGACCCAGATGAGTCAAAGAGATGTTAGGAAGTATTTCTTCAGTCATAGAGTAGTCAGGAAGTGGAATAGCCTAGCAAGTGAGGTAGTGGAGGCAGGAACCATACATAGCTTTAAGATGAGGTATGATAAAGCTGATGGAGCAGGGAGAGAGAGGACCTAGTAGCACTCGGTGAAGAGGCGGGGCCAGGAGTGGTCTCGACCCCTGCAACCACAATTAGGCGAGGCGAGCGAGCGCGCGCGCGCGCACACACACACACACACACACACACACACACACACACACACACACACACACACACACACACACACACACACACACACACACACATACACACACACACACACACACACACACACACACACACACACACGAGACTAGTGCAGAAGCTGGAGGATCAGGCGCATATAACAGGAAGGGCACTGCAGTGGATCAGAGAATACCTGACAGGGAGACAACAACGAGTCATGGTACGTGATGAGGTATCACAGTGGGCGCCTGTGACGAGCGGTGTCCCACAGGGGTCAGTCCTGGGACTAGTGCTATTTTTGGTATATGTGAATGACATGATGGAAGGGATAGACGCAGAAGTGTCCCTGTTCGCAGATGATTAAGTAAGTAAGTAAGTAAGTAAGTAAATTTATTCAGGTATACACAATACAGTTACATAGAATTATCATACATAGCAGCATATGTGTAGAGAACCTAGGATAACCCAAAAAAGTCAGACAGAGTGACTTATTTCCATTGATGTGAAGTTAATGAGGAGAATTAAATCAGATGAGGATCAGGCAGGACTACAGAGACCTGGACATGCTGAACACATGGTCCAGCAACTGGCTTCTCGAATTCAACCCCGCCAGATGCAAAGTCATGAAGATTGTGGAAGGATAACGAAGACCGCAGACAGATTATAGGCTAGGTGGCTAAAGACTGCAAACCTCACTCAAGGAAAAAGATCTTGGGATGAGCATAACACCGAGCACGTCTCCGGAAGCACACATCAATCAGATAACTGCTGCAGCATATGGGCGCCTGGCAAACCTGAGATTAGCATTCCGGTACCTTAGTAAGGAATCATTTAAGACACTGTACACTGTGTACGTCAGGCCCATACTGGAGTATGTAGCACCAGTTTGAAACCCACACCTGGTCAAACACGTCAAGAAATTAAAAAAACTGCAAAGGTTTGCAACAAGGTTAGTTCCGGAGCTCAGGGGAATGTCCTACGAAGAAAGGTTGAGGGAAATCAGCCTGACGCCGCTGGAGGACAGGAGGGTCAGGGGAGACATGATAACGGCATATAAAATACTGCGTGAAATAGATAAGGTGGACAGAGACAGGATGTTCCAGAGATGGGACACAGAAACAAGGGGTCACAATTGGAAGCTGAAGACTCAGATGAGTCGCAGGGATGTTAGGAAGTATTCCTTCAGTCATAGAGTTGTCAGTAAGTGGAATAGCCTAGCAAGTGATGTAGTGGAGGCAGGAAGCATACATAGCTTTAAGACGAGGTATGACAGCTCAAGGAGCAGAGAGAGGACCTATCAGCGATCAGTGAAGAGGCGGGGCCAGGAGCTGAGTCTCGACCCCTGCAACCACAATTAGGTGAGTACACACACGTACGTACGTACGCGTAAAAACATACATTTCAAAGGTTGAACGATGTTGTGTTGTCCATCTTAAAATGTCATCCTTGCATATGAGCAGTGTATTTTGGTCTGACGCATGTATCACAGCTGTGTCGCAAAAGTTTGACATGAGCGCACTTAGCGAGTGTTCCATTACTTGAGTATCTGTACGGACCTCTGGGAAACTTTAGGGAAATACTTGGACATTATCAGCGTAATGAGTTAAAATAATGCTGATTATTTTAACTTTGGTCATACGCACTGGCCTGAAGTTTCACGGCTCACTCGCCATGGGTTCTAACCCCCCCATACCTTGGTTTGTTTCCAATCGTGTTATTACGATTTCGTGAGTAAGTCTGAATGGTTTATATTTTCTTAGAATTTCACTCAAGAATATGAGTTTGTGTTTTTGGTTGTATTTATATTTTTCAACACGTTTTATGAAATTTAGGCGCATGTTATTGTGAATAAAGCGTAATGAACACTTGTCAGTGCTCAATAATAACCCACTTGGAGACAAAAACTCAGGAGATTAATTGATCTGTGTATTTCGATCTTCTGCTGAAGAGGGTCTCAGAAAGGGGTCGAAGTATACAGATCAGTTAATCTCCGGAGTTTGTCTCCATGTGGGTTATTATTGCTCAAATATTACTGTATTCAAATATAGGACTTTCGTATCACTAGTTGCGAACGTCTAAATCGTACAAAATACGTCTTAAAAGTGCGTTTGAGTCATATTCACAGTGATCGAAGCTCTTACCAAGGCTGAGGAACTGACCACCTTATATGTTCCTTTCCATTACTTCTTTTGTCTCCAGCATTTAAGTCACCCTATATATTGTGACAGAAAGTCTGCTGAGCTGGTGAAACGTCTTGGCAGTAAAAATAACAGTGTTGCCCATGTGTCTTACCTGTTTGAAGTAGGTACAGTAGAATCCAGGAATTTTCGTCATTATACCACAGAACGTCTCTACTGGAGGTTATTCAGCGAAGAGCTTTGAGTATTCACAGATTTTCTTGGTGCCTATTTGCTTAACACACGACTCCCCCTAGACTGTTCCTTGGCACACAACTCCAATATTGTTACTTTGGCACGTGATCCTTAAATTGTTACTTGGCACACAACTCCAGTATTGTTACTTGGCACGTGATCCTTAAATTGTTACTTGGCACACAACCCATAAACTGAAAAAATAACCATTAGATTTCATTCTATTTTAAAACAATGGTCATGCTTTATCAGCGTCAGTATTAAACAGATTGCAACAATAATTAATGATATATGGCTATAGCAATAAAGCATTAAAATATCAGTACCTCCAGGAACTCAATTACCCCCCCCCCCCCCCCCCCCGAGGATTACATGGCTGCCTCGTATATGCAATTAATATGGCTTTGAAGGTAGACCATCCCGAACAGTATTTACATACTGTCTATCATATACACGCAGGACAGTTAGTTCTTTTGTGATTTGCGAAGCGATCTCCCTGGATTTGCATATTCCATCTGTTTACCAGGTTAATTACAACTGTGGTCCGCTGTGTTGTGCTTTCACACCTTGTTTGTTGTCCTGGCTATGTTAATAACTTCCTTCACATTCACTCGTTCCCTTGTCCTTGCTATGTTAATAACTTCCTTCACATTCACTCGTTCCCTTGTCCTTGCTATGTTAATAACTTCCTTCACATTCACTCGTTCCCTTGTCCTGGCTATGTTAATAACTTCCTTCACATTCACTCGTTCCCTTGTCCTGGCTATGTTAATAACTTCCTTCACATTCACTCGTTCCCTTGTCCTGGCTATGTTAATAACTTCCTTCACATCAGTCGTTCTTTTGTTCTGGTTATGTTAGTAACAGTTTAGTTATGGCGTTGATGCTCTTAAGGTACGTTCTGCGTAAATGAATTAGCTGATAAGTAAATGTTTAAGAGGCAGTTGGCAGTCGTTCAGTTTAGAGCTGAAGGTGTTCGTTTCTTAATTGATTTTGCCAGAATTGCTTTGATTCTCGATACAAACCTGTTTTTTCAGTCTTCATTTAGAAAACTTGTACATTTAAATAGGAAAACTGTGGAGAAAAAATACATGTTGCAGAATATGTAGAGGAGGTTTATAGAGCTCTGTGCGAAGCTCAAGCTCCACGCTGGGCGAAACGTTGTTTAAAATAAAAGAGTGTTATTAGTGGTGATGGTGATGATAGCGGTGATAATAGTGCCTCAGGAAATCGTAATAACACGAGTGCAAACAAATCACGGCCTCAGCGGCCATGGGTTCAAGGCTCCCCTCCCCCCTTCCCTCATCCGTTCCGTGAGATTTTTATCTTTTTTTTTTTTTTTTTTTTTTTTTTTTGTGGGGGGGGGGGGGGGGGAGAGACATTGATACACGCTATTTGTTAATGGCTCTGGAAATCGACTTCGCGGCCCCGTCTCTGACCAGACCTAAACCGGCAAGGAAATATGACAGGACTAAGAACTGTTAAGAAACATACAGGAAAATTTATTATTATTATTATTATTATTATTATTATTATTATTATTATTATTATTACTATTATTATTATTATTAGCAGCAGCAGCAGCAGCAGCACCAGCGGTGTTACTGTCATTTAGGAAAATAATTGTACGTACCATCTTCCTGGGATATTAAACGCTCGATAGACCACATACATAGAACATCACATACACATCACATTGAACACCACATAAGTATATCACTAGTATACAACGACAAGACGAATTAGACACATGTACAACATCTGGGTATCTTTAATTTGTAGACGTTTCGCAATCCAGTGGCTTTATTAGTACAATACAAAGACATAACCTGGAGACTGTAGAAATATATACAGAAGCCAGAAGACAAGCTGACGGACTAATTACCTCGTCTTCCACTGTCTTCTGTATATATTCTACAGTCCTGACATTGTCTGTGCATTGTATTGATAAAGCCACTGGATGGCGAAACGTCTACAAATTAATGATAATTAGATGTTGCATAAGTGTCTAATTCATCAACACCAGATGCATTGAATATCAACACATAATTAGAACATGAAGGCACTGAGATAGGTATGTTGATATGCTGAGTTACATAGTTTCATCAGCCAGCTGGTACATGTCTCCCCAGCTGGCTGATGATCCATCTGTGCATAAGAGGCATTACATGTGTGAAGCGGGATACTCGTCTTAGTCACTCAGTGCTTGATCATCCGTCCGCTGATCGAGAGGTAGAGAGGCTGTCTGTTCTTCTTGCCTTAATTGACGGGACACAGGTTCTTAAGAGGGAGACTTGAGAACCCAGATCACACCCCAGACCAAATCCCAGACCCAACTCCAGACCAGACTCAAAGCAAGATCGCAGACCAGACCCCAGGCCAGACTCCAGGTCAGACCCTCAGAGAAGACCCCAGACGGGACCTCGGATCAGAGACTCCAGACAAAACCCTAGATCAGACCATAGATTGGGTTTAATTTGGGCTTTTGGTCAGACCGACTGGACATTTAGGCGAATTTTTACCCCAGGGTTCAAATCAGCTACATAATGAGACGCAGTGAACCTTCTGTTTGAACCTTCATTTGAACCTTCATTTGAATCGCAGTTTGAGCTTCCGAACCTTCGTTTGAAGATCTGAATCGACAGTATAAACCTTCCTTTGAAACTGTGAACTTACGTTTAATTATTTTGGAAGGTCCGTTTTGAACCTCTGATGATATGTGTGAACTTTCGTCTAAACTTTTGAACCTCTTGGAAATATCTGAACCTTCAATTTGTACCTTTACTTGAACCTCTGAACTTATGCCTAATCTATTTGAAACTCTGTTTGAAACCTCTGAGGTTCTTTTTAAACCACCTTCACACCAGTTTTGACCTACATCCAGGTATCCTTTTAGACCCTAATTTGAACCCCTGTTTATAATCCCGTTGGAACTCCCTGTTTCAACCCTAATTTAAACCTGGAACATAGTCTAAACCTTGATTTTAGACTCTCGTTTGGGCCCTAATTTGTACCCCAGTTCAGACCCCAGTGTGGACCCCTTCGTCTCCACCAGGTGTAAGCCACATCATTCCCTTCGTTTCCACCAAATTTAAACCACATCATTCCCTTCTTCTCCACCAGGTGTAAACCATATCATTCCCATCTCACCAGGTGTAAGCCACATCATTCCCATCTCACCAGGTGTAAGCCACATCATTCCCTTCTCACCAGGTGTAAGCCACATCATTCCCTTCTCACCAGGTGTAAGCCACATCATTCCCTTCTTCGCCAGGTGTAAGCCACATCATTCCCTTCTTCGCCAGGTGTAAGCCACATCATTCCCTTCTTCGCCAGGTGTAAGCCACATCATTCCCTTCTTCGCCAGGTGTAAGCCACATCATTCCCTTCTTCGCCAGGTGTAAGCCACATCATTCCCTTCGTCTCCGCCCTGATGAAAACATGAAAAAACACAACACACACAGTGTAGCTTCTTGCTCCACCCCTAGTATAAATATTCGCAGTGTATGTTAGCTTGTAATTAGTCAGTCAAGAAAGGGTGGAAGGAGGGAGAGGCGAGAGGGAGAAGGTGGAGGGATGGCGAGGTGTGATGGAGGAGGGTGAGTAGTAGGAGGTAGGTAGGTACGTGACGTAAGGGAAGGGCAGAGAGAAGGCACTTGTAACTTTTTCTACACAAGACAAACTCTCACAGTTACTATCAGAGACAATGTCTCCATCGTGTCAGTCACAAAGGAGGGGCTCCATACAGCAGTGTCAGCCGGGGGTGGGAGATGTCAGTAAGACAAGAAGGATGTCGTCAAGCATTCCGCTCTGGGTCCATTTTCTACGGAAGCTTCAAGCGTCTCGTTCCATAAGAAAGGGGGGGGGAGGAGGAAGGCAAGAACCACCCTTATACTGTTCTTTATTCTTGCTGGCTCCCTGGCTACACAACTTCAAGGGTGTGTTGCACATAATTTCACATTTCTAGCTCATATGTCACAATCTTATATATATATATATATATATATATATATATATATATATATATATATATATATATATATATATATATATATATATATATATATATTCAAAAAATCGGCAGTATCCCACTGAGGAAGGGTGGCTTAAAAAAACGAAATTTTCTCTTGTATAATTTAGTAATGTATACAGGAGAAGGGGTTACTAACCCCTTGCTTTCGGTATTTTAGTCGCCTCTTACGACACGCATGGCTTATGGAGAAAGAATTCTGTAAAATACTTGCAGGTTTCTGTTATACACTCACTTCGCTACCGTACCTCCTTCATGGTTGCTGTCTACCACCCTGCTACCTACGATATATATATTTATTGTACATAGCTGGGACTGGGACCAAATTCGAACCCATGTCGAAAACTTTCCCCCGTTCATGCCGGAGACTTTAAAAGTATCGCAACCACACATCACATTATGCCTATTGTAGCCAGCTGGCCGAGTGGCTTACGTACTGGCCTGAGTTTTACGACTCACTTACCTTGGGTTCAAACACCCTCTCCCCCCCCCCACCCCCACACCCGTTTCGTGGATTATTGGCAATCGTGTTGTTAAGATTTTGTGAAACTATCAATCCCACGTAGGCCTTATTTAATTGATGTTACCCCATCACATATGCTTCTAACACACTCATAACACTCGCCCTACCTGGGTATAGAGGAATATTTTCTTCTGGTTATTGGCAACATGCCCACGGCACCAACGTCAGGTTTCAGGTATGCTTGAAGACAACACTGAGTGTCCTAACTGATGGAGGTTCCTTGATGCTGTCAGATGACTTGTTATCTAGAAAATTGGATTTGCTCTCCACTCAGTCTGCTTTAACCTAACTACTAATAATGGTAGAATTACCGACAAAATGTTAAGTAAATGGAAACAGATGCATCTAATTTACCACTCTGGCCCATCAATGTAGCAAAAACAAGTAATTTATGCGAAGCAACCGATTTACTTGTGCTGTTTTAAGAGGAGGTGGAAAGGATGCTTGAGAGATGCAAGGTGGGAAGGATGCTTGAGAGATGCAAGGTGGAAAGGATGCTTGAGAGATGCAAGGTGGGAAGGATGCTTGAGAGATGCAAGGTGGGAAGGATGCTTGAGAGATGCAAGGTGGGAAGGATGCTTGAGAGATGCAAGGTGGGAAGGATGCTTGAGAGATGCAAGGTGGGAAGGATGCTTGAGAGATGTAAGGTGGGAAGGATGCTTTTGAGATGTAAGGTGGGAAGGATGCTTGAGAGATGTAAGGTGGGAAGGATGCTTGAGAGATGCAAGGTGGGAAGGATGCTTGAGAGATGTAAGGTGGGAAGGATGCTTGAGAGATGTAAGGTGGGAAGGATGCTTGAGAGATGTAAGGTGGGAAGGATGCTTGAGAGATGTAAGGTGGGAAGGATGCTTGAGAGATGTAAGGTGGGAAGGATGCTTGAGAGATGCAAGGTGGGAAGGATGCTTGAGAGATGTAAGGTGGGAAGGATGCTTGAGAGATGTAAGGTGGGAAGGATGCTTGAGAGATGTAAGGTGGGAAGGATGCTTGAGAGATGTAAGGTGGGAAGGATGCTTGAGAGATGCAAGGTGGGAAGGATGCTTGAGAGATGCAAGGTGGGAAGGATGCTCGAGAGATGTAAGGTGGGAAGGATGTTTGAGAGATGCAAGGTGGGAAGGATGCTGAGGGAAGGTGAGAGGAAGGTAAAGAGTAGGGAGCGCCAAACTACAGGTACAAACTTTAAGTCTCTCTCTCTCTTTCCTTTCTCTATCCTCTCTCTCTCTCTCTCTCTCTCTCTCTCTCTCTCTCTCTCTCTCTCTCTCTCTCTCTCTCTCTCTCTCTCTCTCTCTCTCTTTCCTTTCTCTATCCTCTCTCTCTCTCTCTCTCTCTCTCTCTCTCTCTCTCTCTTCCTCTTTCCTTTCTCTATCCTCTCTCTCTCTCTCTCTCTAATCCTCATAACTACCTCTTCCTCCATTTCTATTTTTATTCACAAATCCCCTCATCCTCATTTTCATGCATTGTTTCTCTCCATCCACTTTTCTTCTACTCATTCCATCCCATCCCACGTATGTACGTACATACGTACGTACATACGTGGCGTCAGGTGCAGGTGTGTGAAATCACTTGTGGTTTCACAATGTTACTGGCTCCTTGCAAGAAGCAATACAGCTACTGGCTCCTTGAAATAAACACTATGAGTCGTCTTCATATTGGATGCTGCTCTCTTGAGGATTAGTCTTGTCTGTCTTGAATTTTCCTTGCATTCTTTGTCCCCGAGTTTGCCTCTGGAATATTGATTTTCGAGTGCGGTGATGTGGGCCAAGCTGTGGTGTGTGCATTGACTGTGTGTTGCCGGCACCAAAAGTGTGATTGATCAGGTTATCAACCAGAAGGTTTGACCTGGCACCAGACTTTCAGAAACGCGCGCTCTGAGGTACGGTAGAAAACGAACAGAGTTATTATGAGGGCGGGACGTTTCGTTGGTGTGCATGACCATAAGAGGAGCAACTCAGCTTCACACTCACACCACTAGGGGGTCAGCAGTAACATAAATCCCACCGACTTTCACTTCTTAGTAGTTCTTGCTACCACTCTCCTTCCAGAAGTGCGAAATCCTCCCAGTCGTTGGCGTCCATATTCTAAGTGCTTTGAGCTCCTTTCTCGGCGCCATAGGCAGGATCTAAGGGCAAAGTGACCGTCTAGACTAGACACTAGACTAATGGTCGCAGGGCCCATACGGTACAAGCCGTCGTAACTTTTAAAAGCCAGAACCACAAGTTCCTGTGGAATCAAAATGTTACTGTGCACTTCTGTTAACATGAAGGTTGGTCATTGTGTTTCACGACTTTTTTTAAGGCATGCGTTTACAAGCTGTAAATGAAAGGAAAGGTCTATTGTGGAGAATATATTTTTCTTGTAAATGCACTGAGAAATGTAATTTGTGTTTGTGTGTGTGTGTAAATGTAAGAGAGAGAGAGAGAGAGAGAGAGGGAGGTTCTTCAGGAAACAAGACAAGTGTTTCTTGAAGTGGGTCTTAGTCATCTGACTAAGATGACTAAGCTTCATCTAACCGAGGCCGGCGGGTGGTAGATAGTGTATAGATCATTTCCCAGTAGTGCCATCCCCTGAAGCTGAAGTCATTATCATAACCTGGACCGAGACAAGACGCCAGGTGAGGCAGGAAACACCTCGGCATCGCATTGGTTTATTCGCAAACCAGTTGTTGTTTGACGACCAAGTGATTTGGATACGCTCTCCTCAGCAAGGATTCGAACCAGGCACGAGAGAGTTGCCTGGCCAGTACAAGAAGCTGCTGGAAGATAGAGGGCGGGACAGAGCTTGGTAACGTTATAAACAATGTTATCTTTTAACAACTGCAATGTCTACTGACAAGTATTGTTAACACATTGCACGTGCAATTTGGAATCACATCCGTGGCAGGTACCTGTAGGTACACACACTGCGACAAGTGGGTGATGTTCATATGCTTATACACGATTTGTGCTTTTTAATACACAATATCTACTTGTACACGGCGATGCTGTTCTCCTTCCATTCGCCCTTCCTCTCTCTCATGCATCCATCCATTCACTTACATGTCTGGTGGATGTGTGGGGACCCATAACCTCGGAGCAGCACTCATAGCACCGCCTGGCGCCCGTGTGGGATAAGCACTCTTGCCTTGGTTTACCCATGTGCTTGCGTGTTTACCTAGTGGGCGGCTGCAGGTGGTGACGGGTGATGGTTACCACCTTCAACCCATAACATCCCCATACCCTCTATCCATACAATATATTACTTTATATTAAGCTGTCGTACAATATTATATATATATATATATATATATATATATATATATATATATATATATATATATATATATTATGTATATATACATGTATATATACATGTATATTTATATATATATACACACACACACCCACCGAAGAAGGGGTTACTAGCCCCTCGCTCCCGGAATTTTAGTCGCCTATTACGACACTTATGGTTTACGAAGGCAGGATTCTTTTTCACTTTACCACGAACATGAAAGGAAATAAAAAGATCAAGAACTATTAAGAAAATAGAAGAAAACTGAGTTGGGTGGATGTGTATATATATACATGTACATGTATATGTAGTGTGACCTAAATGTAAGTAGAAGCAGCAAAATATACCTGTTAACTTGTGTGTTTGTGAGACAAAAAAGGCACTAGTAATCCTACCAAAAGAACCCTATAAAACTTACCTAACCTTATTATAACAAGCGCAATTTAATTTAGCCTAATCTAACTAAATATATTTTAGATAAGTTTACAATAATTTAATAAACACAAATATTTTTTTTCGTTAGATTCAGAATGATTTTTGGGAAATTATTGCATACACAAATTTTCGCTTGCCTTATTCGGCAAGAAGAGCGTTGCTGTTTAAGCCAAAATTGCAAGTTTTACCTATTCGGCAATATTATGATATATTAATTTATATTAGATAGCAATGTAAAAAAAGGCTTTTGTGTCATAGCTTAATTATTTGAGATAATGTTGGATGGTGAACATAGTATGTCTCTCTCTCTCTCTCTCTCTCTCTCTCTCTCTCTCTCTCTCTCTCTCTCTCTCTCTCTCTCTCTCTCCCCCCCCCCCTAGTTACCACCATACTTCCACCAACATCCTGTCAGAACCTATTATTTTCTAGTTAAAATATTTGCATACCAGAAAAGCTGTGTGTAAGTTACTGAAACTGAAAACCTTATTCCTGCAACCAGTTTACGTAACTGTGGTGGTGGGCGGAGATGACTTGGAATGGGGGGGGGGAGCAGATGGTAGATGGTGGGGGATACGGTTTTTGGTGGGGAGGTTGTTGGTTGGGGAAAAGTTAACTAAGGAGATAACCATTAATATGAAAGCAATAATCAAGACAGACCAAGTTCCACGTGTTGTTCGGTTTAAATCCTATCAATTTGACGAGGGTCATTAAGGCTGCATGTTACCTGTACACTCAAGAGATGATCTCAGTCCCTACTTTAGAGATTAAAGTCGGCTCTCAGCCTGTATACACCGAGAGATACACCCGTCTCTGTTTATGTACACCGAGAGATACACCCGTCTCTGTTTATGTACACCGAGAGATACACCCCTCTGTGTATGTACACAGACACACACCCCTCTCTGTGTATATACACAGATACACCCTCTCTGTGTATATACGCTGAGAGATACGCCCCTCTCTGTGTATATACACTTGTGTCACAGAAGCAAGTACACCTCTACACCTGGAGTACACAACACTACACACGTAGTAGCAGTAATGTTGCTTGTGCATGTTGTGTGTGTTTGTGTGTTGCATTATGATGTTTAATGTGTTCAGTTATGAAGTGTTATGATCTATAACACGACCTTGGTATTATTGATGGTGTTATTGATGGTGTTATTGATGGTGTTATTGATGGTGTTATTGATGGTGTTATTGATGGTGTTATTGATGGTGTTATTGATGGTGTTATTGATGGTGTTATTGATGGTGTTAGTGATGGTGTTAGTGATGGTGTTATTGATGGTGTTATTGATGGTGTTATTGATGGTGTTATTGATGGTGTTAGTGATGGTGTTAGTGATGGTGTTATTGATGGTGTTAGTGACGGTGTTAGTGACGGTGTTATTGACGGTGTTATTGATGGTGTTAGTGACGGTGTTAGTGGCGGTGTTATTGATGGTGTTATTGATGGTGTTAGTGACGATGTTAGTGACGGTGTTAGTGACGGTGTTATTGATGGTGTTATTGATGGTGTTATTGATGGTGTTATTGATGGTGTTATTGATGGTGTTAGTGACGGTGTTATTGATAGTGTTATTGATGGTGTTAGTGACGGTGTTAATGACGGTGTTATTGATGGTGTTATTGATGGTGTTAGTGACGGTGTTATTGATGGTGTTATTGATGGTGTTATTGATGGTGTTAGTGACGGTGTTATTGATGGTGTTAGTGACGGTGTTATTGGTGTTATTGATGGTGTTAGTGACGGTGTTAGTGACGGTGTTATTGATGGTGTTATTGATGGTGTTAGTGACGGTGTTATTGACGGTGTTAGTGACGGTGTTAGTGACGGTGTTAGTGACGGTGTTAGTGACGGTGTTAGTGACGGTGTTATTGATGGTGTTAGTGACGGTGTTATTGGTGTTAGTGACGGTGTTATTGGTTATTGATGGTGTTAGTGACGGTGTTATTGATGGTGTTAGTGACGGTGTTAGTGACGGTGTTATTGATGGTGTTAGTGACGGTGTTAGTGACGGTGTTATTGGTGTTATTGATGGTGTTATTGATGGTGTTAGTGACGGTGTTAGTGACGGTGTTAGTGACGGTGTTAGTGACGGTGTTAGTGACGGTGTTATTGACGGTGTTAGTGACGGTGTTATTGACGGTGTTAGTGACGGTGTTAGTGACGGTGTTATTGACGGTGATGGTTTTAGTGGTAGTGATGTCAGTGATAGTGTTGGTGTCCGTTGTGTTGGTGTCAGCGATGGTGATAACAGTGGTGTCAGTATTGGTGTTGGTGTCAATTAGTGATGTCACTGGTGTCGGTGATATCAGTGATGTTGTTAGTGATGGTGATGTCAGTGATGGCATCGAAGGTGTCATTATAGCTGTGCGTAGGCGTCAGCGATAGTGTCAGTGGTGTCATTAAAGGTGTGTGATGGTGTCAGTGATGTTTCATTAGGGCTGTGTGTAGGTGTCAGTAATGGTGTCAGAGGTGCCATTAAAGGTGTGTGTAGGTGTTAATGATGGTGTCAGAGGTGCCATTAAAGGTGTGTGTAGGTGTTAGTGATGGTGTCAGTGGTGTCATTAAAGGTGTGTAGGTGTTAGTGATGGTGTCAGTGGTGTCATTAAAGGTGTGTGTAGGTGTTAGTGATGGTGTCAGTGGTGTCATGAATGCTGTATTTAGGTGTCAGAGGTGTCATTAAAGCTTTGTGTAGGTGTTAGTGATGGTGTCAGTGGTGTTATTTAAGGTGTGTAATGGTGTCATAGGTGTCATTAAAGGTGTGTATGGTGTCAGAGGTGTCATTAAAGGTGTGTATGGTGTCAGAGGTGTCATTAAAGGTGTGTATGGTGTCAGAGGTGTCATTAAAAATGTGTAATGGTGTCAGAGGTGTCAGTAAAGGTGTGGTGTCGGTGTCAGAGGTATCATTAAAAGTGTGTAATGGTGTCAGAGGTGTCATTAAAGGTGTGGTGGCGGTGTCAGTGGTGTCAGTAAAGGTGTGGTGGCGGTGTCAGTGGTGTCAGTAAAGGTGTGGTGCCGGTGTCAGTGGTGTCAGTAAAGGTGTGGTGGCGGTGTCAGAGGTGTCAGTAAAGGTGTGGTGGCGGTGTCAGAGGTGTCAGTAAAGGTGTGGTGCCGGTGTCAGAGGTGTCAGTAAAGGTGTGGTGCTGGTGTCAGAGGTGTCAGTAAAGGTGTGGTGGCGGTGTCAGAGGTGTCAGTAAAGGTGTGGTGCCGGTGTCAGAGGTGTCAGTAAAGGTGTGGTGCTGGTGTCAGAGGTGTCAGTAAAGGTGTGGTGCTGGTGTCAGAGGTGTCAGTAAAGGTGTGGTGCTGGTGTCAGAGGTGTCAGTAAAGGTGTGGTGCTGGTGTCAGCGGTGTCAGTAAAGGTGTGGTGCTGGTGTCAGAGGTGTCAGTAAAGGTGTGGTGCTGGTGTCAGTGGTGTCAGTAAAGGTGTGGTGCTGGTGTCAGTGGTGTCAGTAAAGGTGTGGTGCTGGTGTCAGTGGTGTCAGTAAAGGTGTGGTGCTGGTGTCAGAGGTGTCAGTGGTGTCAGAGGTGTCAGAGGTGTCAGTGGTGTCAGTAAAGGTGTGGTGCTGGTGTCAGTGGTGTCAGTAATACGGTGTATATGATTAATATTACTTTTAATAGAATATTGTTTTTAATATTGTAATTTTTACAATTATAATAATCCACTACAACCACAACCAGCACTACCACAACTACAACCACAACCAACACTACCACAACACCCATAACCAGCACTACCACAACTACAACCTCAGTAAGTACTACCACAACTACAACCACAACCAGCACTACCACAACTACAACCACAACCAACACTGCCACAACACCCATAACCAGCACTACCACAACTACAACCTCAGTAAGTACTACCACAACTACAACCACAACCAACACTACCACAACTACAACCACAACCAACACTACCACAACTACAACCACAACCAACACTACCACAACACCCATAATCAGCACTACCACAACTACAACCTCAGTAAGTACTACCACAACTACAACCACAACCAACACTACCACAACACCCATAACCAGCACTACCACAACTACAACCTCAGTACTACCACAACTACAACCTCAGTAAGTACTACCACAACTACAACCAACACTACCACAACACCCATAACCAGCACTACCACAACTACAACCTCAGTAAGTACTACCACAACTACAACCAACACTACCACAACACCCATAACCAGCACTACCACAACTACAACCTCAGTAAGTACTACCACAACTACAACCAACACTACCACAACACCCATAACCAGCACTACCACAACTACAACCTCAGTAAGTACTACCACAACTACAACCACAACTAACACTACCACAACTACAACCACAGCTAACACTACCACAACTACAACCACAACTAACACTACCACAACACCCATAACCAGCACTACCACAACTACAACCTCAGTAAGTACTACCACAACTACAACCACAACCAACACTACCACAACACCCATAACCAGCACTACCACAACTACAACCTCAGTAAGTACTACCACAACTACAACCACAAGCAACACTACCACAACACCCATAACCAGCACTACCACAACTACAACCTCAGTAAGTACTACCACAACTACAACCAACACTACCACAACACCCATAACCAGCACTACCACAACTACAACCTCAGTAAGTACTACCACAACTACAACCACAACTAACACTACCACAACACCCATAACCAGCACTACCACAACTACAACCTCAGTAAGTACTACCACAACTACAACCACAACTAACACTACCACAACACCCATAACCAGCACTACTACAACTACAACCACAGTAAGTACTACCACTACAACCAACACTACCACAACACCCATAACCAACACTACCACAACTACAACCTCAGTACTACCACAACTACAACCACAACCAACACTGCCACAACACCCATAACCAGCACTACCACAACTGCAACCTCAGTAAGTACTACTACAACCACAACTAACACTACCACAACACTCATAACCAGCACTACCACAACTACAACCTCAGTAAGTACTACCACAGCTACAACCAACACTACCACAACACCCATAACCAGCACTACCACAATTACAACCTCAGTAAGTACTACCACAACTAACACTACCACAACACTCATAACCAGCACTACCACAACTACAACCTCAGTAAGTACTACCACAGCTACAACCAACACTACCACAACACCCATAACCAGCACTACCACAACTACAACCTCAGTAAGTACTACCACAACTAACACTACCACAACACCCATAACCAGCACTACCACAACTACAACCTCAGTAAGTACTACCACAACTACAACCACAACCAACACTACCACAACACCCATAACCAACACTACCACAACTACAACCTCAGTACTGCCACAACTACAACCACAACCAACACTACCACAACACCCATAACCAGCACTACCACAACTACAACCAACACTACCACAACACCCATAACCAGCACTACCACAACTACAACCTCAGTAAGTACTACCACAGCTACAACCACAACCAGCATTACCAGTTACAACCATAATCAGTGCTAAAGCAACCACAAAGAACACTGTCGCAAGTTCAAGAACCAGCACTACCACAACCACAACTGGCACTACAACTAGCACTCCAACCAAAGCCAGAACTACTGTGAACATCACTTGAAATTACTACCACCCACTGTTGCCAAAACTACCATGATAACCGTAAACTACCACCACCATTACCGTATAGCCAGAACTTTCACCATTACCATAACCAGAGGTATTACCATTACCATAGCCAAAAGTACCACCATTACCATAGCCAAAAGCACCACCATTACCGTAGCCAGAAGTGCCATCATTACCATAGCCAGAGGTACCACCATTATCATAGCCAGAGCTACCACCATTACCATGGCAAGAACTGCAGCCATCATTACCGTAGCCAGAACTACCACCATTACCATAACCAGAGCTACCATTACCATAGCCAGAACTGCCACCACGACCATTACAGAGCCAAAATTACTACCACCACCTCCACTCAACCACCACCACCACTACTACTACTACTACTACTACTACTACTAAAACTATTAAAAGCCATCTCTAACGACCACCACTTCCATGTCCACTACACTCAACTCCATCCATAATATTCCCACTGAATGAGGCAGTGAAGGCTTGCTACAGCTGTTTTGACAATGACACAGTACAAGTGTAACACTGACAGTACAGGTGTTGTGAAACACTGACAGTACAGATGTTTTGTAGCACTGACACGGTACAGGCGTAACACTGATATAATACAAGTGTAATAGTGACAGTACAGGTGTAACAGTGACACAGTACAACACTAACACAATACAAGTGCAACACTAACACAGTGAAAGTGTAACAGTGACACAGTACAAGTGTAACAGTAAAAGTGTATCAGTGACACAGTACACGTGTATCAGTGACAGTACAAGTGTAAAGTGACACAGTACAGGTGTAACAGTAACACAGTACAGGTGTTGTGTAACACAGTGGTGCTTGGCTGCTACAGGAGTCTGGTCTCCTGGGAGAGGTGACGACGCCAGCACAGCCTCGGGACCATCAAGGATTGAACTTCCTGATCTTCCTTCCTTCAAGGATCAGCCCACTGTGTGGAGCCCCGTCAGAGGTGAGTGTTGATGGGGGTGAGGGGAAAAGTGGGTGTGGGGGGAGCTATGAAAAATGGTGAGGGTGGTGGGGAGGAGAGCCAGGGGGTGGGCGGGGTCTTTGTGGTGGGTGGAAAGGGAGGCAGGGGTGCAGGATGGGGTATAGTGGTGTTGAAGGGAAGTGAGGGTGAGGGGACGTGGGTAAGGTGTGGGTTGATTTAACTTAATTCTGTTTAACATCAATATAATATCTCTAAGTTCAAAAAAAGATATCTGCAGTGTTGTTATAACAGTGAACACACTGCCATCCATTTTTAGCAAAACTCTCGTTGTGTAATGCGTGGCATATGTACACGAAATTTGTAAGGGAATTGTTTTATATTTGATGTTGATTATAATCATTCATGAAGTGTCCCTTTTAATGGTACTGTACTACTTTTCGATCATTATAACGATTATAAAGTCAGTGTGTTTAGTCCATAAGTCATCTCTGTTTTGGACTGAGGAAGTCGCTGATTAGCAAAACTTTTCTACAAAGATAACTAGGTGTTGCACAGGTGTCTGTCTCATTTATCAACTTGTCGGTTCTCCGAACCATTTATATAACAATTCCTGTCAGACACAGCAACATCTTGGAACCTTGATACAAGGAATTCTACCCTGGCCTAACCTATAGGCAGGACCTACTTCCACCTATGGATTTTTCCACTTGTAACGCCGCCTTCTACTGCTTCGCCTCGCCCGTCTGTGGTATATAATCTCCTCCGGGCATATGCTGTATTTTTATCAAGATTGATGGACTAAACACACAATGATTTTACATAATTATAAATATAGATCACATTTTATGACATATTATAATGACTAGTGATTACTGATGACTATCAGCTGTAAAAATTATTAATGAATATTCTTAATAAAAAATATAATTAGAAATATTTTAAAAAAAAGTAATTCAGAAATGGAACACTATCAGTGGAACATTTGAAAAACCCATTTAAATTTAACAACACAATGCAGTTTTAATTAAGGAATAATTCTTTTGCTAAATTGTTTTTGATTAATATTTACTTCTTTTCATTTTTAATATTATTATAATAGTATAAAAAAAATGCTTAAGACACTGTTGTGTTATGCTTTTTTTATATAGTGTGGAAGACCTATTATCATGTCACAGTATATTTTTACTGGGCAGACCGCTAACCCAGCGGCAGCCTCGGTCAAAATGACCGAAAATACCAACGAGTGAGTCATGGTATCACTAAGATCCGCGTAGAGAGAAATTTTCGTAGTTCTCCTGATAAGTAAAATTCCATCTAAAAAAAATCACTCGGAATTGTACAGATTCAGTTTTTGTATTGATTAAGATGAAACTAAAATACTGTCCTTGTGTTTCACTAATGAGGTTTCAAAATAATACATATTTGTGTTAACTAGGAAACTGAAATGAACGTATTTCACTAACGACTTTTCAAAACATAAATTTGTATTAACTCGACGCAGATTGTATTTTAATAAAGAATTATTATGACATTTTAAAGGTTTTTGGTAAAAACCAGTTGCTCTGAATTAGTTATAGAAAGTTGCCAGTGTTGCGAATAGCTTAAAATTTCACCTAACCTGTACCTGGACAAGCCTAAAACGTGCTGCTATAGGATCGATTTTTTTTTCACTTAGTTTGATCTGTTTAAATAATGAGAAGTACAGTAGTTTTTGATCAGACAAGTGAAGGTAGTTACTTAACATTAAACTTAAACATTTATGATAGTGACTCCTTTTACTGAACATGTCTTAAACGTTATATTGTATAAAAGACAGTCTGTTACCCATGTAGAGGATCGTATGACCCTATGTAGAGGATCATATGACCCTATGTAGAGGATCGTATGACCCCTTGTAGAGGATCGTATGACCCCTTGTAGAGGATCATATGACCCTATGTAGAGGATCGTATGACCCCATGTAGAGGATCGTATGACCCTATGTAAAGGATCGTATGACCCTATGTAGAGGATCGTATGACCCTATGTAGAGGATCGTATGACTGTGTAGAGGATCGTATGATCCTATGTAGAGGATCGTATGACTGTGTAGAGAATCGTATGACCCTATGTAGAGGATCGTATGACCCTATGTAGAGGATCGTATGACTGTGTAGAGGATCGTATGACCCTATGTAGAGGATCGTATGACTGTGTAGAGGATCGTATGACCCTATGTAGAGGATCGTATGACTGTGTAGAGGATCGTATGACCCTATGTAGAGGATCGTATGACTGTGTAGAGGATCGTATGACCCTATGTAGAGGATCGTATGACCCTATGTAGAGGATCGTATGACTGTGTAGAGGATCGTATGATCCTATGTAGAGGATCGTATGACTGTGTAGAGAATCGTATGACCCTATGTAGAGGATCGTATGACCCTATGTAGAGGATCGTATGACTGTGTAGAGGATCGTATGACCCTATGTAGAGGATCGTATGACTGTGTAGAGGATCGTATGACCCTATGTAGAGGATCGTATGACTGTGTAGAGGATCGTATGACCCTATGTAGAGGATCGTATGACTGTGTAGAGGATCGTATGACCCTATGTAGAGGATCGTATGACTGTGTAGAGGATCGTATGGCCCTATGTAGAGGATCGTATGACCCTATGTAGAGGATCGTATGACCCTATGTAGAGGATCGTATGACCCTCTGTAGAGGATCGTATGACCTTATGTAGAGGATCGTATGACCTTATGTAGAGGATCGTATGACCTTATGTAGAGGATCGTATGACCCTATGTAGAGGATCGTATGACCCTATGTAGAGGATCGTATGACCCTATGTAGAGGATCGTATGACCCCATGTAGAGGATCGTATGACCCCATGTAGAGGATCGTATGACCCCATGTAGAGGATCGTATGACCCCATGTAGAGGGTCGTATGACCCCATGTAGAGGGTCGTATGACCCCATGTAGAGTATCGTATGACCCTATGTAGAGGATCGCATGATCCCGTGTAGAGGATCGCATGATCCCATGTAGAGGATCGTATGACCCTTTGTAGAGGATCGTATGACTCCATGTAGAGGATCTCATGATCCCATGTAGAGGATCGTAGGACTGAAGATATCCACAGAAGTTTAAGTCATTTTCTTGGTAACCAGTACTGTATAAACTTAAATTAACTCTTGCAGTATGGAGGAAAGCCTCTACTCTGTGGGAAAAGGCCTTTTCCCCGTGAAAAAAGAAGCTTCTTCCAGTGGTAAAAATCCCTATGGTACTTTGGGAAAAGCCTGTGCCCCGTGGGGACAAAGCCTGTGCCCCGTGGGGACAAAGCCTGTGCCCCGTGGGGACAAAGCCTGTGAGCCGTGGGAACAAAGCGAGGCCTTGTTTCCACGGGGCTTGCCTGTTTTCCTGAGGTTGAAGGCACCTCTTGCGTGAGGACAAGAGTGTGCTCAGTTGAGAAGAGATCAGAATTACGTGATTGTCACGTGGACCGCCGAGCGGGTAACACTGTGGAAAGTAATCTTCCGTCGTAATTTCTCTCCTACGTAGCGGAGGGTGACATCGTCATTGGTAATATGAAGGTTACGATTTACGTGAACATGATATTCAGGCGGCTTGGGTTATGTTAAAACGTAAATAGTTTACTAAGCAATGACCTAAACGTTCTATCCCTAGTGGGATTCACCAACGAAAAAAGTGTGTTTTTAATCACTGTTGTCTAGTATTATTATCTGCTTTTTTGTTTACAGCGATGAATGTTTTAAAACAAAACTCGATTATTTTTAAGCACACAATTACTCTCATCCATTCTCACCTTCCCCGCTCACTAACCCACTTCTTCCCCATTCATATTCTTTCATTTACCTTTTTAACCTCTTTTTTTTCGTTCTCTCACCCTACCCTCTCCCCTCTCTCAACTTTCTCTCCCTCTCCTCCTCCCTCATACTCATTATTAATTGCAACTGGCAGCTAATTTTTTCAGCTCCTCCCTACCTCACGTTGTCTTTCAGTACCATCTAACTTCCCTGTCTTATCACCCCCACACTAATTCCTACCAGCAGCAAACTCTCTCTTCAAATCCCACCCCGACCCTCCCTCTATCATAACAAAAGACATGTGGAAGAACAAGAAGCTTGTGAGGACTTGCTTGTGGGACTTGCCCACACACCACTAGTGTTTACTGTCGAAATTCACGTTATCTTCGCTGCTCTCATCACTACTTAGTTAATCTTTGGCATTTACTACGACTTAGGAATGCGCTACCGGCCATGTCGCATCATTCCACAGTGCATCCTGTAGTCCATAAAATTCGCTAGTAGTTGACACTTCTTCATTTAACACAAGAACGTTGGGCACAGCTGTTGCCTGGAGCAGGTCTTGATTCGGAACAATAAGTAGGCAGATGAGGAGGTAAAGGTTTTTGTGTCGAGTACCCTCTACAGGAGACTTGGCTCATGGTGACTATGGATCTAGCTCTGTGTTAGAGAGAGTACCAAACCCAATGATTTCTGCAGACAAGCTGCCAGCTGTATACAGTTCAGCAGGACGTGAATATTCGGCCCACCGCCTTCCATAGGATTCATCATTAAACGATTATTCTCTACCAATGAAGGAAAGACCACACATTCACCGTAACCACTGTGTACCACTGTCTGCGGTTCACATGTCAGTTGCATGCGCTAAACTTCGGCCTTTTCGGTTTCAGAATGAATTTTTATTATCGTGTTATCTGCTTAGACATTGGCGACATTTTATAATCTGGGGAATCTAGATATGCATGATTTAATGGATTTTGAAATCGATAACAAAGTTATTAACATTTTATGACTGTATTTGTTGATTCAAGAACTTTTTGGCTAGGTGTAGTTTGGATGTAATTTTGTATGTGTATTTTATGTTGTATGCTTTTTAATGTAGAGATCACTGATGCTCCTGCGCTCCCAGCAGTCTGCAGATCCCCAATTCCCGTTGTCCCTTACATGTCCTCCCTTCCCTCGTTAACTACCAACACCAGCTAGCTTTCCGTCTCTCTTCCTCTTCACATTAACTCCCACCATCAGTTGTTACCAGACGAAGGATTGAGTCTCCACAGCTCCTGGTGCTGACTGACTCGCATGGTTTAGCATTTCATGTGAATGTGATTAATAATTTCTTCTCTCCCCCACCCACATTAACTCTCACCACCAACTAACTCTCCCTCTCTCCCCACTCTTCCCTGTAGGACATAGCAACTCGGCCACGTACCATAGCAGCGCTGGGGACGTCAGACAGGAGCACCCAGCCGCACGCTGCAACTGTAAGTCCTCACTACTCTCCTTAACACTTTATTATGTACTCTGCTCCTTACCATCTGTTACTTCTTTGTTAGTAGTTGTTGATGCATGTTGACACCTTTTTTGTGTGTTGACACTTGTTGACACCCGTTTTTTGTAAGTTTTGACACTTGATGAATTCTGACTATGATGCTGAAAGTCTGTTGTCTATGTTAATATGGGTATGGATAAATAATCATCGAATCATAATCGCAGAAATACATAATTGATTTAAATGAATATGACAGTGATAGATTCTATAAATTAATGATATTACAGTTTCTAGCTTACTTTAACACAGTACAATTATTTCTGCGTAAGAATCTGTATTGTAAGCACTCTGAAAACTTATCTGGAAAGTTTTATAGACGATTGGACACACAAGACAGATGGTATCTACCGGGAAGACTGGACGCAGAGGAGAGTATGTTAGTAGGACTGAAACACATGCAAACCCCAGTGACTGGTACCCTTGCAACACTCAGGCTGTGCAGTTGTCCCTCGTGCATATACATCATGTTAGTAATAAAATAACGAAGATCGTATATTTGTAGAAAATGACTCGCGAAAACGTAATAACACTCACTCGCCATTGAATTCAAATCCCACCCGTTCCGTGGTGTGTTAAAAATGATGCATTTTATACAAAGTAACATGTATTATTTATTTTTTAAATAGCGTCCAGGTAAAGGAGATTGTAGCAGGGTTTAACTGAGGGAAAAAGTTGTCCACACCCTAATTGAAGAATTAAGACATGCGACATATGGGAATCTTTATTGAAGAAACTTTTCGCCACACAGTGGCTTCATCGGTCTTACACAAAGCAGGAAGGTATAAGATTGAGACACTTATGCAGCATATGGGAATCTTTATTCAGGAAACGTTTCGCCACACAGTGGCTTCATCAGTCCAATACAAAGAGGAAGGCGTAAGGAGAGGAGGAGAATGAGGTAATCAGTCCCTCAACCTGGAGTCGATGTGTTCAGTCCATCAATCTTGTAGAATGTACATTCTACAAGATTGATCGGTTTTTCAAACCATTCATCACAGGAAGGTATAAGGAGAGGAGGAGTTTGAGGTAACCAGTCCCTCAGCCCGGAGGGACTGGTTACCTCAACTTGTCGGTTTTCAAAACCATTCATCACATATGTCAGATACTGCATCATCATGGGAGCTTGATACAAAGAATTCTTCCAAGCTTATCCAATCTTTGGACGAAGACCTACTTAGACTAGTGGATGGTTCCACTATGACCCCGCCTCCTCCTGCTTCGCCTCATCTGACTACAGTATATAAGCCACTGCTTCGGCCCTGTGCTGTACTTTGTACAAGATTGATGGACTGAACACATCGACTCCAAGCTGAGGGACTGATTACCTCAAACTCCTCCTGCTTTGTATAAGCAGGAAGTTATAAGATATAAAGATTCCCATATGTTCCGTATGTTTTTCAATTTTTCATGCCCCACTGAACAAACCTCTGATACACTATATTTTAGCCCAAATAATTTCATAATTATAGGCTTCTGCTTGATGTATAGATCAGTTTCCTTGACAAACTATGTAAGGTAATGGAGATATTAATGAGGAGGATGGTGGAACACTTCGAGACAAGCGGTATCATTTCTGTGGCAATATAACATAAATATAGCAGGAAAGGGAGGATGGGTGGACTGAATACTAAATTGCAAGAAAACATTCGAGATTGTACCGCACAAGAGGCTGGTCAGGAAAGTAGAGGTGCAGGTGCGAATATCAGAGGTATTGCAGTAGATCAAAAGAATAAGAGAGGAGACTGATGGTGTAGGATGACGTTCCTGGCTGGACAAGTGTGGCATATATAAGTGACCTACCAGGAGAATGTCTTGTATAAACAATATAATAAAAATAAATGCAACATATGGGAATCTTTATTGAAGAAACGTTTCGCCACACAGTGGCGCCGCGTCTTGCTTTGACTCGCCTGACTACAGTATACAAGCCACCTCTCTGCTCTTATGCTGTACTTCCTACAAGAGTGATAGACTGAACACATCGATTCCAGGCTGAGGGACTGATTACCTCAAACTCTCCTCTCCTTACACCTTCCTGCTTTATATTGGACTGATGAAGCACTGTGTGGCGAAACGTTTCTTCAGTAAAGATTCCCATATGTTGCACGTCTCAATTCTTCAAGGTCCTGATATGACATGACTGAACTGTAGGTCGAGTCTAAGAATTCATTACTGGAATCTTACCCCTGCAAATGTAGGGCTGCAGAAATTGAGTTGGGCGAAAGATACCCGAAGTGGAGTACAGACGGAGGTTGCAATCCTCAAGGAGAAGGACCTGATAATGATTGTTGTACAGAGTACATCATGAACCCATACACTAAATGCATTTTCCATTTACGAGACTCTGTGTCTAGAGATTCCCCATCACTTCTCCATCTTTCTTTCCATCATAGTCTCTGACGACTTCAGCCTTTGTTGATTTGTCTTTTCATACATACACTCCAAAATATCTAAATACATCACTTCAGTACCTCTTCACTTGTTTCTTCTCCGCTCTGTCATTTTCTAGATTACCGCATATTCTCATATTACAGTTATTTGGTACTTGCTGTCAGCTTATTTTTCCATATACACCTTTCCAAGCTCCTCATCCAATTTTTTTAAGATTCTTTCAATGACATTGCCATATCTACAACCAGCAACTGTTACAAACTCTAGATTTAATATTTGAAGATCATGTTTTTTTTCAGAATTGATAAATCAATAAAATTAATATTTATCTAAAGAGATTATTTTCTTCTTTCATTTCTGTGGAATTTTTCATTTGAGAAGTTTCCAGTGCCGCAGAGAATTTAGATTCCCTTTGAAATGATGAGTACACGGAAGTTTGGAATACTACGTGGGACGCATGAGAAAAAAAAGGCGATATGAGGGAAGGGAGGGGCAAGGAAATAGGGAAAAGTGGAGAGGAAATTATGGCGAGAGAACGATAGGAAATAAGGGGTAGAGGGACGAGAGTAAGAGAGGAAGGGAGAGGAAATAAGAGTACGAACGATGTGGGAAGAGAGACGAGGAAAATAAAATAAATAAAAATTTTAGTTGGATCTAGGGCTACACACGAAAATACGTTTGCAAAAATATATTTGCAAGAAATAACTGCAATGCAGATTGTTTTCACATTTCAGTGCCTGCAGTAATTGCTGTAAGCAACAACAGCAACAATGCTCACCATCGTCAGATTATAAGTTCAACGAGCAAGAAACCGAACTGTTGTTGGAAGGATTTTTTACGTAGCTCATAAATTAACAGATGATTTATCTGTGACTCGGTTCCTGTCGTTGATCGTCGGCAGGAAGCTGAAATCTGTAGAGTTATCAGATCTGTTGTAGCCATCACGGTACCGTGGTAGTGCAGGACTAGGACGCGCTAGTGTGTGTGCGTGCGTGCGTGTTAAGTTAAGGTTCCTAACTTTATTTATAAGCTAAGAACTAGCTCTCTCTCTCTCTCTCTCTCTCTCTCTCTCTCTCTCTCTCTCTCTCTCTCTCTCTCTCTCTCTCTCTCTCGAGCTAGAAATACTGATATATTCCGATATATTTCTAATTTCAGTAAAGTGCCCGTGTTTCATGGCAGGTATTTAAGTATTCCCAGCTGTATCTCCAGTTCCTCCGTTGAGTATTTCCAGAATACACAAATATATTTCGTATTCTACACAGCTCTATCTGACATTATGTATATTTGTGCAGGTGGGAGGTAGCGTCCTGGGAAGTGAAGGTGGTGGTTGTATTATTAGGTTTTAACTCTGTCGACTATACAAAGATTATTATTGTATTTATTATTATTATTACTCCACTTACAACTACTACTACTACTACTACCACTAGTAATGGCCAGTGTCAGAAGAGCAGTCCGTCACCTGTTCTTAACCAGTCAAGAGGCTTCTTTAATATCTGAAACAGCAACTGAAGGAACTCTTAGCGTATGTACTGTGATATGTACGCACACCTCTCCCTGGGGTAAAGTGTGTAGCTGAGACGTCTGGGCAAGTTGGCAGGCAAGGGAGTGCAGGTGCATGAGGAAGGGAGGACATTTAAATGAGAAAATGTGCTTTGCTAAGGAGGCTTAGTTGTCACTTTAACAAGGAATGTAGGTACGTAAACCTGGAGATGTGCTTTGATTTTTCGTTGCCCGGACTTGAGGACGAAGGCAAACGAAACGCTTCAAAACCTTGCACGAAGAAAACGGGCATGGCAAACAAACAGCTACACGTTTTTCAGACGGAGAGAGAGACGAGCATGCAAAAAATAGAGGCAAATAATGAACATTAACAAGTAGTGGACAGTCGCATGGCAGTGGAGAAAGAAAAATCAGTCATTCACACAGCATAGTAGAACATAGATTACAACTAGTATGGAAGACAAATGAGATGTGTTGTACACCCAAGGCCAATAAGAAAATTAATTATATAAGTGGACTCCTTACAGAAATGCACGCGCGCGCACACACACACACACACACACACACACACACACACACACACACACACACACACACACACACACACACACACACACACACACGTACGTACGTACGTTTGTGAAGTTTGTGACAACGAGGTATGGTTACAAACCTATATTGTATGTAGATTTGAGAATAAAGAAGTCGTACGAATCCATATTAGAGATTCGCTTTCTTGTGAGAAAGTATAGAAATACCGGTAGTCAAAGTGGAGAAAGGAAGTTGGTAATCATTCTTGCATAAAAACCACTGCCTTTATTACCTGGAAAACCCTACACCAAATGTTATCCTCCTTGGAGATTCCAGTCTGCCACGTGTTGAGTGGAAGGTAGTTGACAGCAGCATTGTAGCAGACATACTCTAGTATCTGGTACCACGTTGGTCCAGCAGACATGTATCAGAAAATATTGGTGCTCTGTGAGATTTTGATAAAAACACGAACCAGAGCTTTGTATCATCCTTTGCGAATGACAAAAATTAGCATGAGTCACCTCGGTAGAGGAAACCGGAAAAGCTACAATGGGATATAAATACACAAATAACCCGCACATAGAAGAGAGGAGCTTACGACGACGTTTCGGTCCGACTTGGACCAAATCGGTCCGAAACGTCGTCGTAAGCTCCTCTCTTCTATGTGCGGGTTATCTGTGTATCGTTCCAGTCACGGTATTGTGCCTTTCTTTGTTATTAATGGGATATAAACAAAGTCTACCAGAATGCTCTGGAAAATAGCATGATGTTCAAATGTGACAAATTTCATTTGCTGAGATAATGTGAGAAGAGGAACTGAGAGGAACGATATTCCAAATACAGGCGGGTCATCCCACAGAACGAAAAGGACGTTTAAAATATCTGGGTATAGTAATATCGGCTGACCTATCTTGTAAAGAACACAGTACATCAGATGTTGTAAATGCCAGGAAGATGACGCCACTGGTAACACTAGTCCAATCATTGTAGACAGCTCCATTCAAGGCGGGAGAGATAGCAGAGTTGGAGAAAAAACAGCGTTTTTACTGCATGCATACATCGAACAAGGTATTAAACTGCTGTGAACTCCTCTCTGAGAATAAATAACAAAAAGGCACAATACCGTGACTGGAACGATACACAAATAACCCGCACATAAAAGAGAGAAGCTTACGACGACGTTTCGGTCCGACTTGGACCATTGACAAAGTCAAAGTGACTTTGTCAATGGTCCAAGTTGGACCGAAACGTCATCGTAAGCTTCTCTTTTATGTGCGGGTTATTTGTGTACCTCTCTGAGAATGTACTCTAAAGAGAACGCCAGAGAGATACGTGATAATACACATGGAAGAACTGTAGAGACTAGTCGTAAAGTTGTACACATCCATAACTTACTAGAGTGTTAGTGATATTCCAAATAGTAAGTGTAGTGACATCCCCCCGTTATCTTGTGCCTCTATTTCTTCCTCACTTCGTTATCTTATGCCGCTTTCTTCCCCACTTCGTTATCTTTTGCCTCTACTTCTATCCCCGTTCTTTTGTGCCTTTACCTCTACCTTCGTTATCTCGTGCCTCTGCTTCTCTCCCGTTATCTCGTGACTCTGCTCCCCCGTCCGTTATCCTGCCTCCATTTCTTAACCCTCTTCCCCGTTATCGTGTGTCTTCACTATTATTACTCTTCAAGTAGCGACGCTAAACCAGCCCAGTTAGTTGATCTGTCAACACACCATTTTTTCTCCCTGGTGAGACGATTTAGAGATGTTACAAAAACTGTTGGTAGTAAGGTTGTTTTTCCCTTGTTAGCTGACAATTGCTCCACACAAGGTATACCTAAGGGTATACTCCAGGTGTATATAGGCGTTCTTAACAATGCAAGACAAATCACGGGGGATGGAAATATTCCGCTCAAGTACTTTCACACGTCTCTGTGCGTCATCAGGAGCTGTGGTGGAGTGATGACACTAGCCAACCAGCTTCTCTCTTATGTGAGAGAAACTGTAATATACAATAAGTTATTTTTAATGTGGAAAAAAGCAACGAATAGCCTGCATAACAAGGAACGACATCAATAACAGTAGTATGAACATCAGTAATAGCAGCAGCAACATCAGTAGTACCTGCAGCAGTAATAGTAGCAGCAACGTGAAGGGTAGCTGCAGCAGTAACAGTAGCAGCAACATAAAGGGTACCTGCAGCAGTAACAGTAGCAACAACGTGAAGGGTAGCTGCAGCAGTAACAGCAGCAACATAAAGGGTACCTGCAGCAGTAACAGTAGCAACAACGTGAAGGGTAGCTGCAGCAGTAACAGTAGCAACAACGTGAAGGGTAGCTGCAACAGTAATAGCAACAACGTGAAGGGTAGCTGCAACAGTAATAGTAGCAACAACGTGAAGGGTAGCTGCAACAGTAACAGTAGCAGCAACGTGAAGGGTAGCTGCAACAGTAACAGTTGCAACAACGTGAAGGGTAGCTGCAGCAGTAACAGTAGCAACAACGTGAACGGTAGCTGCAACAGTAACAGTAGCAACAACGTGAAGGGTAGCTGCAGTAGTAACAGCAGCAACAACGTGAACGGTAGCTGCAACAGTAACAGTAGCAACAACGTGAAGGGTAGCTGCAGCAGTAACAGTAGCAACAACGTGAAGGGTAGCTGCAACAGTAACAGTAGCAACAACGTGAAGGGTAGCTGCAACAGTAACAGCAACAACGTGAAGGGTAGCTGCAACAGTAATAGTATCAACAACGTGAAGGGTAGCTGTAGCAGTAACAGTAACAACAACGTGAAGGGTAGCTGCAATAGTAATAGTATCAACGTGAAGGGTAACTGCAGCAATAACAGTAGCAGCAACATAAAGGGTAGCTGCAGCAGTAACAGTAGCAGCAACGTGAAAAGTAGCAACAGTAGAGGGTGGGGATGGGGGGGCGGCGGCGTGCCAAGGAGAGTCGGCGTGGGCAGACAAATATGGTGATCTCTGGTGTACTGCTGCTGTTGCCCCTACACCCTGTGGCAACACCCAGGACCAGTACCAGGGCCAGTACCAGTACAAGGAGATACTACAAGGAGGAAGAGAAAGTGGAAGTGGAGGTGGTGTAGGGAGAGAGAAGATGCTAGGTGGAGGTGAAAATGTAGAAGATGCAGGAAGAAGGAAGTGGAGTGAAGGGAGTACTGGAGTAACTTTTGTGTGCGTACGTGGGTTCGTGCGTGTGTTAGTTACCATTCTGTCTTAGGCACATGACTATTAGACACTAGGCCGTGTGTGTGTGTGTGTGTGTGTGTGTGTGTGTGTGTGTGTGTGTGTGTGTGTGTGTGTGTGTGTGTGTGTGTGTGTGTGTGTGTGTGTGTGTCCTGTATAGCGTCATGTACGTAGAGAACAGACAAGCGAATTACGTACCATCTGTAATGTTTTCCTCTAGATCCCAGCTACGGGAAATCAAGTGTAACATAAGTGCGCCTGACGCTAAGCAGAGTGCCATAAAAAGCAGCCAAGTGACATCTTCAGTAGCAGCAATAACAGTAGCCACAGAGGCGCGCCAGACACGCTCGAAACACAAGGTCAGTACCTGACAAAAAAAAATAGCTGTGCACTTGGAGTGTGGCGAAGGTGTGCCCGACGAGGGCGCTCTAGGGCGTCAAGTGGCTTAGGCGCTACGGAAGAGAGCGAATGCCCGTGTTGACCTTGTATTTATAGCGTTGACGCCTCTACCCTAGACTCCGTCTAGACTGATGACCGCGGCTCATGTCTCTGCCCTAGCTCGTCTAGACCAGTGCTTCGCTAACTATGGGGAGCTGCTGACTCTCAAGGGATGTGCAGTAAGATTTTAGAGGAAGGGAAGGTCTTAATATGTAAAATGTTTACATATATACAACTGAGTGCGTGTATACATGAATAAAAAAAAACACTCGCATACATTACATGTCGTGCCGAATAGGTAAAACTTGCGATTTTGGCTTAAATAGCAACATTCTTCTTACCGAATAAGGCAAGCGAAAATTTGTGTATTCAATAATTTTCCAAAAAATAATTCTGAACCTAACGAAAAAAATATATTTCATTGTATTTGTTTATTTTAAATTATTGTAAACTTTTCTAAAATATATTTATTTGGATTAGGCTAAATTAAATTACGGTTGTTATAATAAGGTTAGGTAACTTTTCTAAGGTTGTTTTGGTAGAAAATTATTAATTTTTACATTAGCGTAATTGAAAAAATATATCTTTAAACGTATAAGAGAAAACTTTAGAAAGGACTTAATTTTAAATGAGTTCTTGCAAATTGACCAGTTTTACCTATTCGGCACGACATATATATCAGTCAGAATGACCCAAAATGCAATTATCCAGCAATCCTCAACATTGCAGACAACGTACCTCGCCTCCAAAACTTAAATATGGAAAACCGGTTTTTGTGATTCTTTTATTTTTATTATCATATTCGCACTCCGATACAACGTCAATTCCTGAAAGCCACTTAATTCCCATTAATACGATCAAACACGCTCATACATATGCATAAAAGATTCTGTTATCGTGTGAACGTTTGGAAATATTTTTGCAAGGGAAAAATATATTGCACTTTTGGGCGTTGCAGGTCGTTTGTGTTGTATCAATATGTACATATTTATAATACTGTATGTGTCAATACGTGTTATAGCAAGCGCGTCAACAATCATTGGTATTTTCCCCAAAAGTTACTAAAAAACGGTGTTTCTTTTCCGTAGATTTATCGAAAATTTTAACTTCTTTCTCGCTTCGCCAAACCGTCTTTTTAGTTAGTTCTCAAACTTCACTGTTTACGAACGTTGCTAATGCTTACTGCTCGTCTCACAACTGAACTCAGCATTAGCTCGGCTTTTTTTCCCCTTGGGAGATCTCCACAGTGTGTTATTTTGAATCTGTAGTGTTGCTACGCGCGTTCGTCTTTTGGAGGTCATTATTAGCAACTCACGAAGACTGCAGCATCCAAAAATCTTGAATAAAAGAAATAATTTCTAAAGGTGTTTATATACCTGGACAAATGATTTTAACTGATCTGTATCGGGCTGCCGAGGATCTGCGAATTGAGCTTGTAGTATACATAACTGGTATATATAGTCATACATGGCGGTATGCATTATTAAACATTAACATCTTCTCTTTCTTTCTCTCTCATATATTGCAAAACAACCACTGTGAAAGAGTAGTGAAATTCCAAGCGCTTTCGTGACTTCTCACATTATCAAGGAACTATAAAAGCAAAATATCAAAGGAAGGCATAT
>NC_091316.1:10959222-10996722 GCF_038502225.1 Cherax quadricarinatus
GTGATTGATATTTTGGTAAATATGGCCATGATGTTAAAGCTCGCTAAACGTTTTATTCCTGACTTTGATGTCTCTGACACCTACGATAAGATTCCCTGAGTGTTTGAGGCGTGCCTGGCTTGTGGCATCTGAAGGTTTTAAGAGATGTTTGGCGAGGCTACCCGCCAATTTGTGAGAAGCACTGCCGATATCTGACATCATGGGTCTTAAACGTGGGCTTGTGGGCTTTATAACCCATAAAGCCTGGCTAGTCTAATATTGCTGGGTTGGTGTGAAAGTTTTCTCTACTGTTCAGTCTTTCAGAGTATCTGTCAGTCCTAGAACAACTTGGTCACTTCCAGCCATTGGTGTTCTTAGTGGATTCATACGAATTGTCCTCATGGAGGCCGTAGATTTTATTGTAGACTACCATGTTGAGGTTGACGATTCCGCCGCCTCCTCCTTTGTCAGTCGTGTTTATAATACTATTGTTGTTTCAAACAGGATCTCTTTGAGAGAGGATGTTACTCCGAGGATTGAACGGTTTGTTTTCTCTGACGGCTGCCGTGGTTACTCCCTGATTTTGGTCTTTCTGGAACTCGCTGTTCTTGAAACGATACTTTAGTCAGGGTTTACACACTCCTGTAGGGAATTTAAGCCCCAGACTTAATGCCTGTCTCTTTGATGGGAAGGTTGGAGATGTTATTAATAATGTATGCTCTCCTCATTGTTCTCCATTTACTGTGACTGTATACATCTGAGTTTTCTGAATATAATTATATGTTGTAGAAGGATTTTCGCTGTATATCTGGTTCTGGAAAGCTGCATTTGATGGCGAGGGCCCGTTTGAATATATGCTTGGAGATCAAAGAGTTGGTCCCGATACTACGGTAGGTAGCCGGAGAGAAATTGTGTTTGGAGGTGTGAGGAGTTAGGCTGTAGATCCGGGGATGACCGTCTCCTCAATGCAGTTCTGAGGAAACATACAACGATTGCGAAGGCTGTGGGGCTTTCATCCCATGAACCCTATATTGGCCAGTGTGTATCTGGAGTTTTTTCTCTCCCTACTGCCCACTCCTTTGTGAAGAGGGGCAATTATTTGCTCTTTAAGAACTCTAAACCCAAAAGACCGCACGAGAACGCTGGATGAAGCTTCTAAAGTGTGTAAAATATATCTCCTACTAAGAACTCCCAAACTGAGATCATGCACAGAATTAAGAAGATTTAACTAAAGAAAGAGGGATGCTGACTTGCTTAATAAACAGCAAATATCACAACGAAGGAAAAAATCTGCGCCGAGAAAATAAATATATAGAACAGAAACTAAAACATTCCTGCTTGAAGAAAAACAAAAAGAACTACAAACATTTCAAGACTGGGAAATAACCAAGATACTTCTTCACGTATGCAAAATCAAAGTCAAAAACCTCTTCTAGTAATGGCACTCTACTCAAGAGAAGATTCATACACAGACGACAATGAGTGAAAACTTAGACCTTGAATTAGTGTTCAGTGATCCCGGACATGTCTTATTTACTTGTCGGTATTGTATACCGTTATTATTTTCGGTGATCCTGTAGATGCCATGAGAGATGAAGATCCATTTATTTTTTTCTTAAATTTAGTTATCCCTACAAATCATACACGGTTGTTCATTTATTCCTTCACCTATTTCAAGAAACATGATTTCAACAATGTTGTAAAATACGTGAAAATACGTTTTTCTGCATACCATATCGTAAATATATTAAGAAGTTCACTGGCAGGTGGATTGTGTGATGACGCCCTGAGATGGATCCCAGACTTTACTTAAATCACACCTTTAGACCTACTGTTGTGGGGGTTTAGAGAGGATTATAATTTTCAGATACCCGTAGCTGACATTAAAGCATCCTACTAGAATAAATGATGGCATCGGAAAAAGTCACACCGGATATATTGGTCAATACATAGAACACACGGGAGTATCGTTTAAATGTGCTCCGGGACACTAGATGCTCACATCTTGGGCAACATAGATTACACAGCCGTGAAGCAACAAACTCCATTTTGATATTTTTATTATTGAGGACGCTCATTATGTTTGACATTAGTACAGATCCTTCAGACATTGAAGAGGAAATAGACAACAAGGAGACGCACACACCATCTGAGTCTATTGAAAAAAATAACAAATGCAGTGTACATACTGTATTTCTTTTTTTTTCATTGTATAGGTATTTTATACCATTCTTTCCAGTTGAGCCTATTTTTGAAATTCATTATATACATGAGGCCTCCCAAAGCCCTTAAGACATCTTTCCAGGGAATGTTTGATAGTTGTTTGTTAAGCCAGTCAGTTCTCGTATGGTTCAACTTGAGTTTACTAAACATTCCCTTGTGTTGACTATTTCTTGGGTTCTCTACATATGTATTTATGATTTAACTTCAGTGAGGTTGTGGTCTGAGTGTTGTGTTTGAGATTGTTACGTCCCTCATAATTCCCTCAATTGTTAGTGATCAAATTTGACGAATTCATTGTATTTGTACATTATAAACTTTTCGCAGTCTTCAGTGTGTATCTGCAATTTACACCGGCACGTCCTCGGTTAAATATTGACTCTTATTTTCATTTTATTATCATTATTATCATCATCATCCGTATTATAACCGAGTATTATTGACCTAACCTTACTATTGATATAGATATTTTTGTCCTCCGTTTTTTGTTGTTGGTAATCTATTATGACTTGTCTCGACAAAAGCCACTGAACGTTATAAGTTGTACAAACCAGATGATAAACAGTAATGTACACTGGAGTGTGTAGAGGATTACTGATGAACAATTGCTTATGTGTGATGTCCAGAAAAGCTGAATAACTACTTACAATGTACTTTAATGTTTCATAAAGGTGTGAGGGAATTACAGAAATTACTGGCTGGCTGCAGAAGAAACCTCGACCCATTTTCATGTTCTTAATTATTTAAAGTCTGGGTTTTGTGTATATCTTAAATATATCTTAAATATCTACTCTTTAGACATTTTTTTTTTTCGTTAAAAAAAATGGTTTTAAAAATCGTGTAATTTTTTCCTTTCCTTATATTTTTTTTCCCGAAACTACGCTCTTATATACTTATATTTCGGCATTTTATTTTTGTTAAATTTTATATTAGTTGTCCTTCTTATAATCAAAGATTTGATAATTTTCTTGGCAGCTGGGAGCGCGAGTCCGAGCCTCGGGCGGAAGGAGTACCGGAAGGTCACTTACGACGGCACGAGCACCCTCCAGAGACGACCCTCTCAGGTAAATCACCCTTCCCCCAGAGACGACCATCTCAGGTAAATCACCCTCCCCCCAGAGACGACCCTCTCAGGTAAATCACCCTCCCCCCAGAGACGACCCTCTCAGGTAAATCACCCTCCCCCCAGAGACGACCCTCTCAGGTCACAACACCTCCAGAGACGACCCTCTAAGGTAGGTCACAACACCTCCAGAGACGAGCTCCTCAGGTAGGTCACAACACCTTCAGAGACGTCGCTCTCAGGTAGGTCACAACACCTCCACAGACGTCCTTCAGATAGGTCACTTACACAACACCTCTCAGGTAGGTCACCAGCGCTGGCTCCTCTCCAACACCTGACCACTGTTTTGGGCTGTTCCTCGAAGATGTTTGAAAGTAGGAGGAAGAGTTACAATACGGTGGCTGCATCAGTACACGAATAACTAACTTCAGCCGACGTTTCGGAAAGAAACGTCGTCTAAAGTTACCTTTCAAAAGTGTGTGTTGTTTGTGAATCTTAACTGGGCTTTTATCTTGAAAAAAAATTGACCAGTGGTTTCTAAGGTTTTCAGGTGATTGTAATTTATATATTGGTTTTATCTTAGAGGATCTTCAGCACGTGGATTCCTTGAGATTTTGAAGGAAAACATTTCTATCTAAGAAAATGATGAGGGTTCCTTGCTCAGTGGTAGCGCCATTTGTCTCACCATCAAAGAACCTTGGTTCGATCCTCGGGCGAGTGGAAACATTGAGCTGATTTTCTTGTACTTGTTACCTCTTCCCCTGGGAGTAAATAGATTCCCAGATGTTAGCGTACTGTTGTGGCTCGCAGCCTTGGAAAGAAGGATAGTATGCCTTAGATAAGACTGAGGTTGAAAGGATAGGGTTATAACTGTTAACCTGTAAATGAGTTGAGGTAAAATAAGAAGTGTTAGCCTGTAAATGAGTTGAGATGTGGTAACGGTTATCCTGTAAGTGAGTTGAGATGGGATAATAACTGTTAGCCTGTAAATTCAGCCGTATAAAAAAAAGTATTACAGTATTGGCGTAAAACTAAATCTGGGAAAGAACTTCATGCAGTTTGCCTTTAAATCCTTCGGTATTTAGTATTTTACTAAGGTTCGTCAACAGGAGTTTCCCGTGATGTGCGTTGACCATATAAATTTCAACTTGACTCGCTGTGGGGGAAGTGCCGAGGGAGGCATCTTAAGCTAACCCATGAAAAATGCTCACGTAATGGATCATTAAAAATCCACTTGGCTTAGCGTTTTCAAGACAGCTCAGTTTAATAATCTCACTTAAGCCATTAAGATGAGCCTTACTCGAGAAAGAAATTTGTATAATGAATTCCCTGAGTTATTTGAGTTAGTGTTGTTGTGTAGGTCAGTTTAGCTTCGTCAAGGAGCTTGAGGAAGATTTACATGGGTTCAGTTGTAACGTTTACAAGGAAGGTGGAAGTCGTAGGTAGAGTGTAACGGAATTTTTTTAAAAGACTTCAGAATGTTCCGGGGAAGTTTTAGTACAGCGTAGTACATGGGTTAATCTCGTGAAAGAAACGGAATTTCACGATAATTTTAGAACCGGTGATGGGCTGTTGATCCGAGAAATTGGAGCAAACTACTTTTCCAAACTTGTATCAGGACTTGATTACCTCCCGTGTCCCAGGCGTTGTATGACCCGCTATGGGTTTAGATTTTCACTCCCTCATTAAAATTAATCAAATCCAATATTTTAAGACCCTTTAGTAAGGTGCACTGATGTCTGTCAAGGGCTCTTGATCCAAGAAATCAGTTTGATCTTTTCCTTGTATCAAACCCGTTTTCCAGGCTCTGTATACCCTCTACGGGTTTAGCGCCTCGTCGTGACAATAGTAAACAAGGATTTAAGAATCAAGAGTTAATAAATATTGTTTGAAAGGTTAAGAATTCAAATTATTTAAACTTTATAATAAAACCGATGATCAAGTTTTTTTTGGCTGTTTTAAGTTGCTTTTAACTTGGAAATTGTTTCAAAGTTAGCACTTGTTTAACTTTGCAGTTGTTTTAAAGTTAACAGTTCCTTTAAACATCATAGTTTTGAAGGAGACGGGAAGTATGAGGGAAGAAACGGTGAAAATGAGAGAGGACGAATGAGGGAAGAATCGGTGAAAAGAAGAATGAAAGTATTAGGGAAGTGTGAGGGGGGGTAGGGGCGAGAAAAGGGGGAAAATGTGAGGGAGGGAAGGGAAAGGGAGAGGGTAAGAATGAGGAGGTGAGCAAGAAGGGGGAAAAAGTTAAGTGTGAAGATAGAAGAATAATAAGGGAAGAATGAGGAGAGGAGCAGAGGGAGAAGGGTAAGAGCAAGGAGGGGGAGATGGGAAGTGTGAGGGGAGAAGAAATCGGTATTAAATGCACCCACTATAATTATCATATTCCCTAACACTAAGTCTCTCATACATACATACACTCATACACACTATAAATATTCGTGCAAGATGGGTGACGTGTATGATCTTAATGGAGTAGTCGCGGTGTAGAAACTTTCACTAAAAACACAAGAAGCGCTGAGTACGAGTGAGTTCTGCAGTGTGTGTCCTTCCTGCTACTTCTAGGATACACACACAGTGGCACTCCTGAATATACTCACTGTTACACTACAAACCACGGGAAGCACTTGTTCTTATATTCTATACACCTCACTGCACTTGTAATTACAAGTACAGTGAGGTGTAAATTACAAGTGTAGTGAGGTGTATATTACAAATGCGGTGAGGTGTATATTATAATATACACATCACTGTACTTGTAATATATACCTCACCACATTTGTAATATATACCTTACGCATCACTGTACTTGTTTATACTCTACTCCTCACTGCACTGTGTGTGTGTACTCACCTATTTGTACTCACCTATTTGTGGTTGCAGGGGTCGAGTCTTAGCTCCTGGCCCCGCCTCTTCACCGGTTGCTACTGGGCCCTCTCTCTCCCCGCTCCATGAGCTTTATCAAACCTCGTCTTAAAACTGTGTATGGTTCCTGCCTCCACTACGTCATTTTGTAGGCTATTCCACTGCCTTACAACTCTATGACTGAAGAAATGCTTCCTAATATCTCTCTGACTCATTTGTGTCTTCAACTTCCAATTGTGGCCTCTTGTTTCTGTGTCCCCTCCCTGGAACATCCTGTCTTTGTCCACCTTGTCTATTCCACGCAGTATTTTATATGTCGTTATCATGTCTCCCCTGACCCTCCTGTCCTCCAGTGTCGTCAGGCCGATTTCCCTTAATCTTTCTTCATAGGACATTCCCCTTAGCTCTGGAACTAACCTTGTGGCAAACCTTTGTACTTTCTCTAGTTTCTTGACGTGCTTTATCAAGTGCGGGTTCCAAACAGGTGCTGCATACTCCAGTATGGGCCTGACATACACGGTGTACAGTGTCTTGAACGATTCCTTACTAAGGTATCGGAATGCTGTTCTCAGGTTTGCCAGGCGCCCATATGCTGCAGCAGTTATCTGATTGATGTGTGCTTCCGGAGACATGCTCGGTGTTATACTCACCCCAAGATCTTTCTCCTTGAGTGAGGTTTGCAGTCTTTGGCCACCTAGCCTATACTCTGTCTGTGGTCTTCTGTGCCCTTCCCCTATCTTCATGACTTTGCATTTGGCAGGATTAAATTCGAGAAGCCATTTGCTGGACCAGGTGTCCAGTCTGTCCAGGTCTCTTTGAAGTCCTGCCTGGTCCTCATCAGATTTAATTCTCCTCATTAACTTCACATCATCTGCAAACAGGGACACTTCTGAGTCTAACCCTTCCATCATGTCGTTCACATATACCAAAAATAGCACTGGTCCTAGGACCGACCCCTGTGGGACCCCGCTCGTCACAGGTGCCCACTGTGATACATCATTACGTACCATGACTCGTTGTTGCCTCCCTGTCAGGTATTCTCTGATCCATTGCAGTGCCCTTCCTGTTATATGCGCCTGATGCTCTAGCTTCTGCACTAATCTCTTGTGGGGAACTGTGTCAAAGGCCTTCTTGCAGTCCAAGAAGATGCAATCAACCCACCCCTCTCTCTCGTGTCTTACTTCTGTTATTTTGTGTGTGTGTGTGTGTGTATAAATATATATACAGTGGACCCCCGGTTAACGATATTTTTTCACTCCAGAAGTATGTTCAGGTGCCAGTACTGACCGAATTTGTTCCCATAAGGAATATTGTGAAGTAGATTAGTCCATTTCAGACCCCCAAACATACACGTACAAACGCACTTACATAAATACACTTACATAATTGGTCACATTCGGAGGTGATCGTTATGCGGTGGTCCACTGTATATATATAAATATATATATATATATATATATATATATATATATATATATATATATATATATATATATATATATATATATATATATATATATATATATATATATATATAATGTCGTGCCGAATTGGCAGAACTTGCGATCTTGGCTTAAATAGCAACGCTCATCTTGCCATATAAGACAAGCAAAAATTTGTGTATGCAATAATTTCGCCAAAATCATTCTGAACCTAACTAAAAAAATATATTTCCCTGTGTTTGTTTAGCATTAAATTATTGTAAAGAAATATAAAATATATTTAGTTGGGTTAGGCTAAAATAAATTGTTCTTGTTATAATAAGGTTAGGTAAGTTTTCTAAGATTCTCTTGGTGCAAAATTATAAATTTTTACATCAACATTAATGAAAAAAATATATCTTTAAACGTATAAGAGAAAATTTCAGAAAGGACTTAATTTTAAATGAGTTCTTGCTAATTGACCAGTTTTACATATTCGGCACGACATATATATACAATTGTCGCGACTGTTGTGATTTCTTGCACATACATATACTATACTATACACGTCACTCAGAGATTCAGCAGCTAATCACTCTCCTGTTTTATAAAGATTATTTTTATTAACGTAACCCGTGTAGGTCATTCAGAGCAATGAATGTTGTAGGCTCGATCCATCCACCGTACGCTAATGTGGCTTGGCGTTTGATCAGTAAGACTGTGGGTTAAGGTACCCTCGTTCGCCTACAGTAAGAGGAAGTTGATATTGCGAGTCTTGTGCCCCTAGTGGGATCCTGAAGTCCGAGTCTCTGTTAGACCCATAGGAGGAGCAGCATCTCACCCCTCAGAGAGAGAGAGAGGGGGGGGGGAAGGGGAGAGGAGGAAGGTAAAAAGTTCTCACTTCGGGGACTAGAGGTTAGACAAAGTCAGACTTGACATATTTAATTGAGACTATTAAAGGATGATCGGGAATTTGTTGCTGCGACGAAGACCAAAGGCAGGTGTTAATGTCTTACAGGATAGTGTATTGTGCCAAAACGAAATGAGTTAACGTGTGCACACACTGAAAAGTCTGTAGTAGCCGTAACTGAAATGGGCGCAAACGCTAAATGTACAAGTAGCGGTCGGCAGAATCAGCAGTAACTGCTCCCATAATAACGAACGTGGAAAGCTTACTATAGGAGGCGGCATCTTACTCAAGACAAAATTCACAACTCTGCGATAACTCGAGAATGCCTCATTTGATTGACTTTAAACTTTGAAAGCTGATATATCTTAGTTATGTGGAAAATTCGGACTGGTTTTACTCAGTTTTTATTGAGGATATGGAGTTAGCCTCAGAAGAGTCTTAATAATAACTAAATGACAATGCAAATAGATCTGTTCCTTCTGGGGTCCTAATTTTGCTTTTAGTCTCTGAATAATCTTGTTCTTTTTTCTGAGTTTTGGATTCAAAGTGAATTCTGATAGGTGAGTAAAGTCGTTTTACTATACTTCCGTATTAATGTCCTACAGCTTCAAAATTCTGGAACAACAAGTTTTATAATAATAATAATAATAATAATAATAATAATTAATAATAATAATAGGTCATTCCATTTAGAGAACACAAAACAAATGCAGCAAGGGCCAGGAAAGAGACAGGTTGGATAATGAGAACTTGCAAAATAATAAGAAATAACGTCAATGATGGAATCTACTCAAAATACATAATAGCAGGACCACTGTAAGATACCATAAAGGTGGTTAACAGAGGCGAGGGTAGGGTCAGGTGTAGCACTACAGACATGCATTCCTTAACATAACTTTCAGTTTAGTTTTTACACGCGGGAGTAATACACACCCAAGCCAAAAGACTTCCTTGTAACATCCCAGTGAAGAAATGAGAAACGTTGCATAACAATCTTTAGACTGAGGTGACGTTTCATTCTGTGTAGAACTTTATCAAGCCAGTAGCTACGACCTGGACGAAATAGGGCAATGATCAGACTAAAAAACTGATTTAAATAGATAAACATCTCTATTCACAGATTTCAGTTTTGCACACAGTCGCACAATTGTAACGGTGTCCCATGGCCTGGTGGCTAAAGCTTTCGCTTCACACGGCAAGGGTCTAGGTTCGATTCCTAACTAGGATAGAATCATTAGTCGTGTTTCTTTACACCGGTTGTATATGTTCCCCGTCACTCAAATGGGTACCTGGGTGTTAGTCGACTGGTGTGGGTCGCATCCTGGGACAAAACTGACCTAATTTGCTAGAAATGCTCTACATAAGCGGCTTTCTATACAGAAGTATGTCATTGATGTCAGCTAGGACTGTATACCTTGTACATGTAGAAATAAAGATATTATTATTATTATTATATAAAAAATGGGCAGTAATCGGAGTTAATTTATATAAAAATCAGGCTCTACCAGAACAGTAGAGTCGTAAGTGTAAAAAGAAAAGTTTGAAGAGGATCCTCTCCACGCTCCATAATGATTAGATCTCTCTCTCTCTCTCTCTCTCTCTCTCTCTCTCTCTCTCTCTCTCTCTCTCTCTCTCTCTCTCTCTCTCTCTCTCTCTCTCTCTCTCTCTCCTGGCCGTCTGGCTGGAAAGAAAAATAGTCTAGCTATTTTTTTTCCCTTGATTCAGACTATTTAAGTTGTTTTTTCTCTCTCCCTTTTTCCCTCCATCTGGTAAGATATAAAGGGATTTTAACAGCGGTTTTGCCTGTGTGTAGACGCACGGTATTAGATCCCTCTTATTTCAGCACGGTGGTAAGACGTCGCCTTTTAAATACTCTCAGGCCCATAATTTCTCCCTTCCTCTTTATCTCTTTTTATTTATAGTTGTTGAGTCAGTGTTGCTAACTTCTCTGACGAGCCTGCACTCCCACCTGTCCTCTTTCGTCTCTTGTCTCGTATGATACTGTCGCTCTGTGTACCTAGGGCGAAACTTTGTCTCAATAAAAGCTTGTTTTGCACCTGTCTTGTCTTCATTAATGTGTCTGTTATTCTTTGATGAATGTTTATTTAGGTTCGATAAATAAGTTTAGATTTTTTACAATTGTTTTAGATTAACTTGCCTGTTACATTAATATTTCTTACAGAAATATGCAGCTTACAATTATTAACACTGAAAAAAATATTAAATGAATGTTGCGTGAAAATCAGTGTACATAAATGTATTAGTTTCATAATTGCGTTTCCTCTACTTTTATTAACATTAACAAATAAAAAGTTAAAAAAAAATGACTACATCAGTTACATGAATATCAGTTTCATGGATTAGATTTAGATTTTGTCGCCGAAGCGGCTAGTTTGTGCCATCCTCTGGATGGTAGCACCAGGACATATGGATACACAAAAACTAGGAATTAGTCCCCAAAAGGGTTAACGGGGTACATCTAGATTTATATATACATTTGTCTTATCTGTTGCAGTCCAGTTTAGGATGTTGGCTTAGTATGTTTGGTATATTATTTTCGTTAATAAAATATCTTCACATATGAAGGTTATTGTAATATCTCTGTATTCCTCAGTAAGTGAACAGTGAAGCACAGCGTTCAAGAAAGTAACCATATGGCTGCCCACATATTTGCGTTTAGTTTGGTTAGTCTAAATATAGTTTCTACAACATTAGTCAGTCTGTTCACATTGCAAATTGCTTCATAAAAATACTTATATACGTTTATGTTATCGTAGTGACATCTGCTCAGGCTTCTAACAGTATTCCTACAATATTCGCCTTCATTATTTACTTCTCTCCTAATATTATTGATAATGGGTTATTACATGTCAAGTAGATCAGTCCCCATGCGTACACACACACACACACACACACACACACACACACACACACACACACACACACACACACACACACACACACACACACACACACACACACACACACATATATATATATATATATATATATATATATATATATATATATAATATATAATATATATATATATATACATACATATATTTACATTCATGATTAGAATGAAAGGCAGGAGAGCCACAGGTGTGTCCAGGGACAACAGTGGAGCCGCCAAGACAGGTGGAAGCCAGCAACCCGAGGCACCGCCATGCGGTGAACTGAGTACCAGAAGTCATGGAAATTATTTTAAGAAAGGATGAAAACGACAGATATGCCCATAAGCGTCGCAAGCATGGCATTTAACAGTAAAATATAACCCATATTTACTTGCCAATAATCATCTTAGGACTGTCAAATGTTCCTCCACTGTGATTGAAAGAACAAATGGCAATAATGTCGTCCTTATGGCACCATTAAAAAAAAAAACATGTTTTGGGGGTTTCCATTATTCATAAATAAATACTTACGCTCATATAGCCGCCATGATTGACTAGTAATTGTTTTTTTCAGTTAACAAATCCTAGGAGATCCAGAAACTTTTTGATAAACAATCAAATAGCGATCATGCCAGGATTCTTTTTGTGATGTTGCCACTGTTATGGGAAGCGTTGAAGTTGAAGTGCGAAAGGCCTTGACCAACATCATTCTTCCCCTGTGGTTGCTTTGCATTGTTGATCGCTTGTGGACCGTTGGTCTACTTGATGTGGATTGACCCCTAATGCTAAACACAGATCTACCAAAGTTGGATTAGATTAGGTAAGATTTGTCAGGAAACAGGACAAGCGTTTCCTGACGCGGGTCTTAGTCATATGATGACCCGCCGCTGGAGCATTTGTTCATCTGACGAAGGCCTTCAGCTGGCTTACCGGTCCACGCCTTTAAAAATTGGGGTTATAAATGTCGTGTATACCAAAGTTATAAGATAAATTACAGTCTGCATTTTCTTTCTGGGTGCTTTTGTTGGATAACTTATGAACTTTATCATTAACCAGTAAGTCAGTGTGTGATGGAGTCCTTAAAAGAATACACATTAATTCCCTTCTGTCTGTTTTTTGATTTATTATAATTGGTTTCTCCAGTGAGCATGTCAGTCATTATGCTCATCATGTGCCCTCAGTAATGACACAGAAGCGGTAATTTACAGTCAGAGTCAAGATCAGTGTCATACGTTAACTTTAGTGTAATTGGGATGGTAATTCATATGTCTAACCTCAACATAGTAAGAGATAGGATTTTGTTCGGATTTTTAACCCCGGAGGGTTAACTGCCCAGAATAATCCAAGAAAGGCAGTGCGTATTTTCACTGGGGTCCTTAATCTTGTCCCCCCATGATGTAACCCACACCAGTCGAGTAACACCCAGGTACCTACTTGCTTTCTAGGTGAACGGGGACAATAGGTGTAAGGAAACGCCCAGTGTTTCAACCCTTGCCGGGGATCGAACCATGGACACTGTGAAGCGAGATTATTGCCTTCCAGGCCATAGGTATTATATGAGAATGTGGCAATAAGAGCAGATTCATCCCTGCCAGAGGACTCGTGCTTAGATTCCTCAATGTATATACTTTGTGATATATCGTTATTAACAATTAAGCGGGATATTTCTTGAGCAGCTGTCTTTGCAAGTGTTTTAAGGAAGAGATTAGTAGTGACGAGCTGCTAGGGAGGGGCTTTCGGATATATAAATGTTATATAGTTATTTATTTTCTGCTTTTAGTCCCGTTAAGTGATAACGCCGGGGAGGGATTCATATTCCAAGGAATTGTACCCGACCTTCACTTGTCTCAATACTTTCAACGGTGTCCCGTAGCTCGATCGCTAGTGCACTCAGCTCACACACTGAGGTCCGGGGTTCGATTCTCCTCCGGTACGGCTGGAAAACATTAGGGACGTGTTTCCATGAGACACCTGTTGTCCCTGTCCCTGTTCACCCATCAGCTTAAAATGGATACCTGGGTGTTAGTCGACTGGTGTGGGTCACATCCTGGGACAAAACTAAACTGACCTAATTTACCCGAAATGCTCAGGATAATAAGGGGCTTTCTATATAGTAGTGTCATTGATGTCAACTAGGCCTATATACCATGTACATGTACTTGTAGTAAATAAAGATACGTAAGTCTGCCGTCCAGACCACTACCAACCAGCGTTTAAGTCTCCCTCTCCTCCGCATTTTCTCTCACTCGTTTTCTGTGAATCCTCACAAGCCTGCACGAGTGAAAATTGTGTATTCCATTTTTCATTTATTATTTTACTCATTTTTATCTTTGGTAATTGGGAAGGATGTTTTCCGAAATAAAGTCCGGCGGCATTAGTTTTTTACCAAAAGTAAAACCCAGATATTTTTACGACGACTCTGTTGTTTACGGTATTTTGGGGGGACACTGCTCTAACAACAACGTACAATACGTCCCATTCTCCCCCCCCTACCCCCGTTACCCCGGTGAATGTTTTAACTTGTTAAGGTCACTTAAATTATTGCTTTTTCTTTTCAGTTACTGTCATCGTCATTGTATCTGCGCCCTAACCATAATAGCTAATGAGATAAAATAATGAATTGGTTAAGAAAATAGAAAATCTAGTAGATGTGACTGACAAAGCAAACATGTACGTTAGTTATTGGTTGTCCAGTGCACTTGGGAATAACACGGCCTGTTGGTGTAAATTTATTCAGGAGATATTATTATACTATGAAGGAGATATACTAGGAATAAGGTAAAATGAATTATATTTTCATGTGTGTTAGCTAAAAAAAATAAAAAGATCATTCTCCTTCCTTTTGTCGCTACATTCATTAGGCACCTTTTGGCTCTTTTTGAACTGGTTCATGCTATGACTGTTTTTGAAATGTACAAGCAGTCTGTTTCAATCCTTTATTGATGTACAATGAAAGGTGTTTGAAGCCTGGCCAATGAATGTGGGTACTACGAAATTGTGCTCTTTCTTTCCCTAGTATATACTACGATTGCTTTTGCTCCCAGCCATGACAAAATTGGCAGCAATATATTCTGGACACTGAGCAATTTTATAAACTTGATGTGTGTGTTTGTATTTTTTTTTGGGGGGGGGGGAAGACTCATATATTCTTGTACTCCAACTAAACATGGTTAACGTTTTTTTCAGGAGAACGTGTCAGTGCCGAAGCCTGAAGAAAGTTTCGCGTGGAAGGACATCAACGTGGAGAAAGTGGCTCGATCCCCTACCTCCTCGCTGCCAAAGGTGCAGAACCCCACCGTCACACTCCTCCAGAAGAAACGAGGTCAGTGCCCGTCCCTACTCACCTCAGAGATTTGTGTGCCATGCTAGGAGTATCCCTCTAAGCATTCCACTTTAAGCGATAGCTTGGATAGGCTGCTACGGGCTCTGTCAGCTTAGGCTGCTGTGGACTTTGTCAGCTTAGGTTGCTATGGGCTTTCGGTAAATGTGATTTGAAGCACATCTAAAGATTATGACAAAAAAAAGACGATGTAACGTACTTTGCATTCTTTGGATGTGACTTGCTACTGACTCAGTGTGACGTAACTAACACACTGTTGACACCTCTGTGTTATGTCCCCCAGAAAGTGACTGTAAGGGATTTCCAACACAGCCGATGGCATAAGGAAATAATTATAAAGCTTTCTTGGCTCCAAGTAGATTAAGGGAGAACTCGCATGTGTATTGAGTTGGCGCTAATCCATTAACGTCAGGAATTTTCTTTGAGCTAAAAATAATAAGACTTGCAACATGTTCATTAAATTATTTAATTAAAATCATGTTGACTTACGCATAAATATATTGAGTCAAGATTGCTCTATATATATACAGTTCATAAGCTTTTTTTTTTATTATTTTGAGATTAACATATTTATACTTTTTCTTCGTTTATGACAATGACGCACATGAGTTTAGCACAGAAGTGCTAAACTCATAATTTACTAATGATGCATGTCGAAACCAAAAATATTGTTTTGTTGGTGCTAATCCGCTCAACGAGGGTGCCACGATACCGGTGAAGGGCTCTTGATCTAAGAAAGTGGAGCTACCGTTCCCGTAAGATGAAACCTGATTACTTCCCATTCCTAAGTCGCTGTATGATCCTTACGGGTTTAGCCCTTCCCCATAAATATAATAACTATTATATTTTCCTTACCATGGCAGAACTCAGTCATACTGTAGATTCATATGTCTAAAAAAAATAATGTTCATAATAGTATGCCGCATACAGCATCAATATTTGACCTAGAGGAGATACTTTTGCACATATTAGAATGTGGTTTAAAGGTACTTTTGCACATCTTGGAATGTGATTTAAAGGTACTTTTGCACATCTTGGAATGTGATTTAACGGAGGATTCTTTCCTCTCCGTTTTGATATTAGAGTAGCGCTTTGGAATGTGTAAAGGAGATAAAGCATTTTTAAGTGACTGAAGTATCGCAGTTTAACTAGACTAAAATAGCGTAGTTATATTTCAGTAACGTAGTTAAAATATAATAGCGAAGTAATAATTGAGAAGTAGCATAGTTAATTAAATTTAAAACATACACATAAACTATACTGAAATTTCATAGTTATACTCTCCTAAAATAGTGCAGTAAAATCCTGTTAAAATAGAATAGTTAAAATTAAGGAGAAATAGTGTAGTTAAACCGAATTAAAATATCTTAGTTATACTATTCTGAAACAGCGTAAACCGTACATAATTTTTACTCCTGTAGTAGTTGTTAATGACTGTTTAATGCATTAGCTCAATATTTTTAACGTTTATTTGTTTTGCGGCAAATATTAGGCGTTATAACCATGTTCGCTGCCTGAATCTTAGTGTATGTTTATATAAACATTATTTTTTGTAGTTAATTTGGGATAGATTAACGAATATTTTTACGAAGTGTTTCCGTATTGTTTCTAACTGCCTATATTAATTGCTGTAAAATATTGGTTTTTACTAAAATAATGTAAGTATATAGCTATTTTATGAACAGTTTTTGTTTTGTTTTTGCAAAACTCTTCATTGTTTCCATTTTTGTTAAGTTTGCTAAGGTAAAATGTCTTAAACAGTCAGTCTGATATATACACAGAGAGGTGTGTGTGTCTCACTGTATATATGCTGAGAGTTTAATCCCAATTTTAGAGGTTTAAATCATCCTTGTGTGGTGATAGTGTACAAGTAACATGCAGCTTTTAATGACCCTCATGTAGGCGATAGACTTTATTAAACCTAATAAACCAATAATGACACAACCTCGCATACATATTAAAAATGCTCACCAATGATTTACGGACAGTATGTAGTTGAAGTGTTGTCCTTATCAGGTAAGATTTAACTAGTACAAGGTAGTAGGCCTTTGTATTGTGGTAGATATTGTTTCTTAGTGTGTCACCGTCAGATTTCAGCCTCTTCACTGAAATTATTAGCATGATGAAATTAGGGCACAGCAAAAAATTTGCAAAAACACAAGGAAATTATTTGAGAGTAATCTTATGTAATAGAATTTATTAATGAGATTAAATATATGTAGCTTAACGGATTTATTTTTCAATTAATTTAATTGGTAAGGAAGAGAAAAGTATTTACATTGATATGATTTCTGAATGATGAGCTTCTCCCTGTGACTGTGCATTTGCATCATGATACGACAGTTTTTTAATGTATAACCTGCCCAATTTGATTATGTTAATAGAACGAAGGTTTTGAGCCAAAGTATATTGTATCACACAATGCATATTAACATGACATACTAACACTAGAAAGAAAAGAAGTCCATAAGCTGTTATTAATAGCAGATTGCATAACAAAAGGCTCAAAATCCTCGGTCACCATTTTAACTTTTGTGGACCAACTCTAAGGTAACCTGCACCAATTCTTATGATAAAAGTAGGCCTAAATCAATCATAATTTTCTCCTCAGATGATCCGCATTCGACCTCAGGTAAAGCCATAATCTATTCTACAGTCAAGTCAGAGCACAATGCTCGTGCACACACTGCACTCAGGGTACCCTAAGGGCTCTAAAATCCTACACTCACTCTGCCATAAAGCTCTGAATTCTCTCAAGGGCATTTATCAAAATTTTTGAGACCAAAATGTTCAATTTACTGCACTTTTCGAAATTGCACCTTTAGCTTAACAGTACAAAGATTGGTCAACTAATGACTTACTTACAGATAACACAAATTATTTGCATGAAAATATGATTTTGGCACACGAGTCAAGTTTCAGAACCCCTGTCGAAATTCTCCTGATATCTAAAGCCCCACGGCCAACACTGCATGAACATCTTTCAGATTGTCATGATCTGAATACACTTTAAAAATGTACAATGTAATATTTCTTGGTGTATGAGGTTTTAGATATCGAAACTGTATATATATGGATTGCTACCTCAGTTATTCTTTTACAGTAGAAACTTACATCAGCTGTTGTGGATGTTTAAGTATTTTTCACTGATACTCTGATAACAGTTGTCATGACCATGTACGTAGTTAACACTGTTATGGTTTAAATACTATTTAAACTGTTAACAATTTTTCTTCAGCTCTTGCTTGTACTAACATTGTCTTCAATTTTATTTACACAGTAATTTCTCTTCAGTTGTTTCATCGAATCTTGTAAATACGTGCTATTGCATTCAGGTATGGAATCATGGGGAAATGGAAGGAGAGAGACCATTATTTCTCGCGAACACTAGAACTGTAAAACTCTGCATATAACATTTTCAGAATTGAACAAAAGAAATTAGCATTACACTCTCGTGCAGTCATGTAAAAAATAAATTAATTTCTTGATGAGGGCATATTACACTTCATATAATATACCTAATATTTTTTTTTTGTCAATTCACTGTCCTGTTTTTTTAAGCAGTGTCAATGGTCAGTTTTATACCAAGAGTTTCATATTAAGCTGTACACGCCACTTTATACCATGAGTCCCTTAACATTGTATGATAGCATTTAAACAATATAACATCCATCTTTATACCAGCAGGTCCTTATCAAAACCAAAACTACCCAAAGCTACGGAAGAATTTACTCCCGTACCCACGACACCAATCACACCCAGCCTCTCTCATTCGTATATTTGTCCAATCTCTCTTTAAAGCCACCCAGGGCCCGAGCCTCAATCGCTCTACTCGGAAGATTGTTTCATGCATCCACAACTCTGTTCGAAAACCAGTACTTACCTATGTCATTTCTAAATCTAAATTTATCCAACTTAAATCATTTATTTCAGGTTCTTACCTGGTTCGACATCCTCAGTACTTTATTAACATCACCTTTGTTTATGCCCATCATCCACTTATAGGCTTCGATGATATCTTCCCTCAATCTAGTAGCTCTCACCTTGAACATGGCCAGCCATAAGGTAGCAATCCGTACTTAAAAACCCTGTAATGCACTGTATTGAACCTAATACCGTATTTGTATATAATTTATTGATGTGGTGGTACTTGGATTGCACGAATTGGGTGTAGTATTTGTAATATATGTTACTGTGTATTGTAATTTCAGTTATGGTACTTATATGTTGGTGAGACGTAGATAATTATATAAAAATGTGTATATACACTATATATATATATATATATATATATATATATCGTGCCGAATAGGTAAAACTGGTCAATTATCAAGAACTCGTTTAAAATTAAATACTTTCTAAAATTTTTCTCTTAAACGTTTAAAGATACTTTTTTCATGTTAATGTAAAAATTAATAATTTTGTACCAAAAACCTTACAAAACTTACTTAACCTTATTATAACAAGCTCAGTTTAATTTAGCCTAATCCAGCTAAATATATTAATATATTTTAAATAGTTTACAGTAATTTAATAATAAACAAACACAATGAAACATACTTTTTCGTTAGGTTTAGAATGATTTTTGCGAAATTATCGCAAACACACATTTTCGCATGCCTTATATATATATACATATATATAAATATAATACATATATATATATAAATATATATATATATAATATATATATATATAAATATATATATATATATATAAATATATATAATATATATTTTTTTTTTCAACAAGTCGGCCGTCTCCCACCGAAGCAGGGTGACCCAAAAAAGAAAGAAAATCCCCAAAAAGAAAATTCTTTTATCATCATTCAACACTTTCACCACACTCATGCATTATCACTGTTTTTGCAGAGGTGCTCAGAATACAACAGTTTAGAAGCATATACGTATAAAGATACACAACATATCCCTCCAAACTGCCAATATCCCAAACCCCTCCTTTAAAGTGCAGGCATTGTACTTCCCATTTCCAGGACTCAAGTCCGACTATAAGAAAATAACAGGTTTCCCTGAATCCCTTCACTAAATATTACCCTGCTCACACTCCAACAGATCGTCAGGTCCCAAGTATCATTCGTCTCCATTCACTCCTATCTAACACGCTCATGCACGCTTGCTGGAAGTCCAAGCCCCTCGCCCACAAAACCTCCTTTACCCCCTCTTTCCAACCCTTTCGAGGACGACCCCTACCCCTCTTTCCTTCCCCTATAGATTTATATGCTTTCCATGTCATTCTACTTTGATCCATTCTCTCTAAATGACCAAACCACCTCAACAACCCCTCTTCTCCCCTCTGACTAATGCTTTTATTAACTCCACACCTCCTAATTTCCACACTCCGAATTTTCTGCATAATATTTACACCACACATTGCCCTTAGACAGGACATCTCCACTGCCTCCAACCGTCTCCTCGCTGCTGCATTTACCACCCAAGCTTCTCATCCATATAAGAGTGTTGGTACTACTATACTTTCATACATTCCCTTCTTTGCCTCCATAGATAACGTTTTTTGACTCCACATATACCTCAACGCACCACTCACCTTTTTTCCCTCATCAATTCTATGATTAACCTCATCCTTCATAAATCCATCCGCCGACACGTCAACTCCCAAGTATCTGAAAACATTCACTTCTTCCATACTCCTCCTTCCCAATTTGATATCCAATTTTTCTTTATCTAAATCATTTGATACCCTCATCACCTTACTCTTTTCTATGTTCACTTTCAATTTTCTACCTTTACACACATTCTCAAACTCATCCACTAACCTTTGCAATTTTTCTTTAGAATCTCCCATAAGCACAGTATCATCAGCAAAAAGTAACTGTGTTAATTCCCATTTTGAATTTGATTCCCCATAATTTAATCCCACCCCTCTCCCGAACACCCTAGCATTTACTTCTTTTACAACCCCATATATAAATATATTAAACAACCATGGTGACATTACACATCCCTGTCTAAGACCTACTTTTACCGGGAAGTATTCTCCCTCTCTTCTACACACCCTAACCTGAGCCTCACTATCCTCATAAAAGCTCTTTACAGCATTTAGTAACTTACCACCTATTCCATAAACTTGCAACATCTGCCACATTGCTCCTCTATCCACTCTATCATATGCCTTTTCTAAATCCATAAATGCAATAAAAAACTTCCCTACCTTTATCTAAATACTGTTCACATATATGCTTCAATGTAAACACTTGATCTACACATCCCCTACCCACTCTGAAGCCTCCTTGCTCATCCGCAATTCTACATTCTGTCTTACCTCTAATTCTTTCAATTATAACTCTACCGTATACTTTTCCTGGTATACTCAGTAAACTTATTCCTCTATAATTTTTACAATCTCTTTTATCCCCTTTCCCTTTATATAAAGGGACTATACATGCTCTCTGCCAATCCCTAGGTACCTTCCCCTCTTTCATACATTTATTAAACAAAAGTACCAACCACTCCAACACTATATCCTCCCCTGCTTTTAACATTTCTGTCATGATCCCATCAGTTCCAGCTGCTTTACCCCCTTTCATTCTACGTAATGCCTCACGTTCCTCCACCACACTTACATTCTGCTCTTCTTCACTCCTAAAAGATGGTATACCTCCCTGGCCAGTGCATGAAATTACCGCCTCCCTTTCTTCCTCAACATTTAAAAGTTCCTCAAAATATTCTCGCCATCTACCTAATACCTCCCTCTCCCCATCTACTAACTCCCCTACTCTGTTTTTAACGGACAAATCCATACTTTCCCTAGGCTTTCTTAACTTGTTTAACTCACTCCAAATTTTTTTCTTATTTTCATTAAAATTTCTTGACTGCCTCTCCCACTCTTTCATCTGCTCTCCTTTTGCACTCTCTCACCACTCTCTTCACCTTTCTTTTACTCTCCATATACTCTGCTCTACTTATAACACTTCTGCTTTGTAAAAACCTCTCGTAAGCTACCTTTTTCTCTTTTATCACACCCTTTACTTCATCATTCCATCAATCACTCCTCTTTCCTCCTGCCCCCACCCTCCTATAACCACAAACTTCTGCCCCACATTCTAATACTGCACTTTTAAAACTATTCCAACCCTCTTCAACCCCCCCACTACTCATCTTTGCACTAGCCCACCTTTCTGCCAATAGTCGCTTATATCTCGCCCGAACTTCCTCCTCCCTTAGTTTATACACTTTCACCTCCCTCTTACTTGTTGTTGCCACCTTCCTCTTTTCCCATCTACCTCTTACTCTAACTGTAGCTACAACTAAATAATGATCTGATATATCAGTTGCCCCTCTATAAACATGTACATCCTGGAGCCTACCCATCAACCTTTTATCCACCAATACATAATCTAACAAACTACTTTCATTACGTGCTACATCATACCTTGTATATTTATTTATCCTCTTTTTCATAAAATATGTATTACTTATTACCAAATTTCTTTCTACACATAGCTCAATTAAAGGCTCCCCATTTACATTTACCCCTGGCACCCCAAATTTACCTACCACTCCCTCCATAACATTTTTACCCACTTTAGCATTGAAATCCCCAACCACCATTACTTTCACACTTGATTCAAAACTCCCCACGCATTCACTCAACATTTCCCAGAATCTCTCTTTCTCCTCTACACTTCTCTCTTCTCCAGGTGCATATACGCTTACTATAACCCACTTTGCACATCCAATCTTTATTTTACTCCACATAATCCTTGAATTTATGCATTTGTAGTCCCTCTTTTCCTGCCATAGCTTATCCTTCAACATTATTGCTATATAATATATATTATATATATATATATATATATATATATATTTTATATATATATTATGTATATAAAATATATATATATATATATATATATATATATATATATATATATATATATATATATATATATATATATATATGTACCCACGAACAAGTGGTATTGATCAGTAACAACACTGCGACTAGCCAAGGAGTCGAACCCATGCTGCTTTGACCTGCCTCATGGTGGGCGAAAAGTCATGACGCCTTAATCCACGAAAATGATATGGAGTTTGTGGTCCCGTGGATTAATGCGTCATGAGTTTTCGCCCACCATGATGTAACAGGCCAAAGCAGCATGGGTTCGACTCCTTACCTAGGTAGAACTTGCGATTTTGGTTTAAGTAGTAACGCTCTTCTTGCCGAATAAGGCAAGCGAAAATTTGTTCATGCAATAATTTCGCAAAAATCATTCTGAACCTAACGAAGAAAATATATTTCATTGTTTTTGTTTATTATTAAATTAGTGTAAACTGTTATAAAATATATTTAGTTGGATTAGGCTAAATTAAATTGCGCTTGTTATAATAAGGTAAGTTTTCTATTTTTTTTGGTACGGAATTATTAATGTTTTAAATTAACATAAATGAAAAATATATATCGTTAAACATATAAGAGAAAATTTTAGAAAGGACTTAATTTTAAATGAGCTCTTGCTAATTTACTAATATATATATATATATATATATATATATATATATATATATATATATATATATATATATATATATATATATATATATAATGTTATAGTGTGTGCATATACTTTATATATAAGATACACATTGCTTTAATTTCAAAATGGTATTAGGCCATTTTTTCAATTCTTTTGTGTTAACATCAACTTGTCATTATAGTTTAATTTAGTCTTATTAGAAAAAATGTGATAACTAGATATTTCTATATTATTGTCTCATCAAGGAATTATGGTTGATCAGTTTACTTGAAAGGTACAGTAATTATTTGCATTATGACTGGACTTAATATTGCGGTTACCTGGCATTGTCTCTGCTGCAGGTGTGTAATCTGCAGTTAACTCACTAAGCAAACTCACACTTTTACTTCCCAATAGTATGATCTAACCATTTGTGTTTTGTCCAGTGCTACAGCATATTAATAATTTATAACCCGGCAGACAGTGCACTAACGTCTTGCTACGGCTTGAGTTATCCTTTTCTGTATATAAATTCCCATTTACACTTGCACTCTTCTTATGCAGTTACAAATTGAAACTTTTTCGCTATTTATCTGTCTAATAATTGATTTATAAGCTTAAATTAATAATGCTAAATTTAAGTATTCATAAATTAAAATTTAGAAACAAATTTTTATCCATATATTGTTGAACTTTACATAAATACCCAGTCATAACTCAAAAAATACATTTCTTTTATATTTCACCAACTGGCAGATTTAACACACATTTTGGTGTCTTCCAGAGGGTCAGATCCCTGGAAAGCGGCCAGAATACCTAAAACCTGATGACATTGGCCCTAAGTACAAACCTGACGACAAGTGTGAGTACCATTGCAGTTTTATTCTTTTGATTTAGACTTAAAAGCTGAAGAGAATCCAGTTTGAAGAATAAACTTTTATTGGAACAGCGTTATGCTTTGTGTAGAGCTTAATTAAATGGCTTAGTAAATCTCTACAGAGCGAAACACTGTTCTAACGCTTAATTCTCTTGTAGCCTATTGTCTCATTCTATAACCTTTTACCAGCTTATAGTTCTGTAGCTTTTTTTGTCAGATATTATTAGCTAATTCTGCAGTCAGTTATCAGCTTATTCTATAGTGTTTTTTATCAGCCTATCCCATAGTTTTTTATAAGTTTATTTATATTTTTTTTCTATCAGCCTTTATTCTGTATCCTATTATGAGCAGAAGTCCGTTTTTAATCACGTTCTGTCTTACCTCAGCTCATTTACATCATCTTGCTATCCTACCTAAGATCGTTCATAACCACCTGATATTGCAGCCTTAGCCCATTTATAACCACCTGCTATCCTACTTCAGCGCATAACCGCCTACTAGCCTACCTCAGCTCATTTATGACACCTGCTGTCCTTCCTCAGCTCACTTATAACCATCTGCTATCCTACCTCAGTTCATTTCAAGGCCAAACCTGTTTATGGTCTACAATTTTTAAGGATGCGATCCGCAACACCTGGGTACCTATCCACTTCTAGGTGAACAGGACAGTAGGAGTAAGGAGACTTTCACTTACGTCTCATTCCTCCTGGGAATCCAACCCGAGTTCTTTCGGCTGTAAGCTGAATTCTCTGGTGCAGAACTAAGCACCTTTTTTTGAAGTGCAAATTTTGGGTTAGATATGTTTAATATGTGCCACAGTTAAATCAGAGAAACGTCGAACAAGACACGCAGAACAGGATACGTCAAAGAAGACATGCACGACACGACGACGAGTCGAGCCATTATTAGAAATAAACGCTTCGCTCAGTGAGAACTTGATCAAGTTATCTTTATCAAACTTTTATATAATATAACCTTTAAATGAAAGCCTGATTTGCCTACGTGTCTGCTCTGTCTACGTGTCTGCTGTCTACATGTGTACTTTGTCTATGTGACTGGTCTGTGTGTAGCGAGAACCTCAGTCACCGGGTTACTGATGACTGGGAGGCAGCTTCTCAGAACTAGTATACGATATTAGCTATGCTATATATTGCCATTTTTAGGAAATGCTATTGCAAAAGTGCATAAAAACTGAATAGTGCGTTCTGTGGAGGCCATTTCATGTGCTATTCAATTATGGATATCTTTTGAATAACATTTACAAAAATAAGATGTAGAGGAGCTTCATAAGTAAACTTATTGCATGTTACTACGGTACATGATGTTAGTACACAGATTATGAAATGGAATTTACACAGTTGCTATTTGAAACATCTATGCAAATTGTTATATTTTTTAGATTTTTTTTAGAAATAACCGGAAACCAGAAGAGTTAAAAAATATATAATTTATTTTAAGGATTTTGATGATATTGAGCAAGTCAGCAACAATTATTATTACTCTTGATGATTAATAAAGATTGATAAAGCCCCTGGAGGCGAAATGTCTCTCAAATAAAGATATGCAGCCTATAATAATTCTTAGTTATAAATTTGTGGGTATAATGTAGAGACGGAGACAGTGATATACCAGAAGTAGACAGCTTTGCACGCATGTTTCAAATGACTCTGGAGATGAATGGCCTCATGTTACTTGTATCATTGAATAATAATTTCAGGTTCCTTGCTTCTCAGTGAATGCAGTAATGTAGTTTTACTTGTTTATGTTGATAATCTTAACCTATTATTTTTTTTTTTTTTTGCAATAGTGGTTTACAATACCGAAAAGTGGATGAATAACACATCCAACGTCAGGGTATTTTCTATTATGAAGTTCCCCAACCAGTAGCTTTTTCAACTCAATGTAATGGTTATTAGCTGGGACAGTAGAAGATAAGGTAATCAGTCCTTTAGCCTTGAGGAAAGATATTCAAACTGGAGATAGTCTGAACATCTGCCAGCTTTGGTGGATTTAGGTTCGTAAACTTATTTCAAGGCTGTGTGGATTGATTACATCATCAACCGTCTCCAGAGTGAACACCTTCCAGCAAGACTTGAGGGATTGATTACCTCATATTCTACTGTCTCCAGCATATAACCACTGTAATGAATTGAAAAAACCAATGGTTGACAAAATATCTTTATAATAAAAATACATGATCTTTATGCATTTGTCTTATCTAATTTTTTATTTCGTCTTTTGTATGACCTTTATTAGAGGCGCTAGTGAGTGCTACAACCAACACTCATTATTATTGAATGCCACATCCAGCACAACAACTATCGCCACTGGTCATTATAAAACTAAACCTCTGATTACCACCACCTACCTACCTACCTACCTCATTAAGGCACCTACATCCTCAAGGGAGGTAGGTGCCTTGACGCTGGTGAATGTCTTGACTCTTTAGCCAGAAAATTGGAATTATCCTCGCCTTGCTTGGATCAGGCTTGATTATCCTCCATTTCCCAGGCTGCATTGTATGACCCTGTACGTCCCCGTGAGTATAGAAATAGTCTGGTATAAACCCGTATTTCAATAACATCCTGGGTTGGCTACCAACAGTGTACGTCATCAAGAGAGAGTACGAATCAGAAGACGAGGAGGGAGGTCGTCGCTTTGCTGTCTTGGGGCCCAAGAAAGTGCAGGGTGTGGGCCCCACCACCACCGAGGGCGTCCCCACCACCCTAAAGTCGGTATGTACTTCCTTACCTTCCTCAAGGGTCCTCCTTGGCCATGCTTATAATTGCTTCAGAAGCTACTTAGAACTAGGCGAAAGTGTAGGATTAGGCTCTTGCAGCTGAAGAAATGTGACGTAATGATATGAATCCAGACCTTTGTTAGTGATTTTGTTAGCTCGTGTAAATATATACATACAAGTATATATGTGTGTATCTATAATGTAAATTGTCACTAGAAAGATTTGTCTGTATTAAGACAGAAGCCTGTAGAATGCTACACTGTCTGTTGTCAGGATAGACAGCTTTGCAGCCATTGTCAAAAAAGTACACAGCTTGACAGCCATTTGTTGCAGAGCAAAAGTAGACTGGGTGCTTTAAATTCAGCTTTTATGTCCATATCTTGTCATTAGATGCTTCTAAAAGATAAACAAAGTCAATGTATGACAAACTATGTTTTACGTTTACATTGTGTGATGTTTGTAGCTATCCTGCAGAGGTGTGTGTGTGTGTGTGTGTGTGTGTGTGTGTGTGTGTGTGTGTGTGTGTGTGTGTGTGCGTGCGTGCATGTGCGTGCGTGCATGTGCGTGCGTGCGTGCGTTTGTGTGTGTGTGTGTATGTGTGAGTGGGTGATTTTTAAATACATATAGTTGCGAATGTGTTTGTGCTCCAGCTTGTGTTTGTCTTTATAGTTGCCACTACACAATATTTCCCCGTCTTGTGTTTCATGCTGCCGAGTAGGATAAATTGAGGATTTTCAAAATGATGAAACTAAAAGGATTCAGAGTAAGTATTTCAAATTTACTGTCAGCAGTACATATCATTCCTTATACATAATGTTGCGGATATAACATTATACTTAAATAGATGGTTAACAGCACCCCGGAGAAACTGTAAAAAGAAAGCAGCACCCCTGACAAACATTGACAGAAAGCAGCACCCCTGACAAACATTGACAGAAAGCAGCACCCCTGACAAACATTGACAGAAAGCAGCACCCCTGACAAACATTGACAGAAAGCAGCACCCCTGACAAACACAGTCAGAAGACAGCACCCCTGACGAAATTTTAGCATACCTGACAAAATACCAAAACTGACAAGTTATAAAAGCTGAGCTGATAATTAGTCAGCTGAGCCTTACAACATTGCAGCAGATCTACAATGTAACTAAGAAAATCTGTAATGTAAGTCACAAAAGACCTGCACCAGGACTAACATGTATCTGTAAACTAACAGAAGACCGACACTACGACTAACAGAAAACGTACATAAAGAAGATATACCCTCTAACAGATGACCTACATTGTTACAGATAACCTACATTGTAACTAACAGAAGACTTATAGTCCTATACAAAGCAGGATACCCACACTACAATAGAATACCCACAACAGAATATCCACACTGGAGCAAAATGCCCACTCTACAACAAAATGCCAACACTAATAGAATACTCACACTACAACAGAATACCCACACAACAAAATGCCAACAGTACAACAGAATACCCACATTACAAGAGAATACCCATATTGTAATTAACAGAGACCTACTATAACAGAAGACCAAAAACAATACACAAATAACGCGCACATAGGAGAGAGGAGCTTCCAACGACGTTTCGGTCCTACTTGGACCATTTACAAAGTCACTTTGTAATTGTCCGAGTTGGACCGAACGTCGTCGTAAGCTTCTCTCTCCTACTTGCGGGTTATTTTTGTATAACAGGAGATTTTAATAATTCTTTAGTGTGTGCTCTGCAGTTATATGTTTGACTTGACAACCTTTATCTTGGCTTGGCGAGCGCTGCACGTCTACACACACATTAAAAATGACAAACCATCTTGCCACGCCAACATAAACAACGTGGATGGGGATACCGACAAGGCTGGTGTAAGCCTACCACTGAAATTATGATAAATTAGACACATGTGGAACACTCGGGTATCTTTAATGATACCCAAGTGTTGCACATGTGTCTAATTTATAAGCTTGTCGGTTCTCTGAACCATTCATCTACAATTAAATTATTTCTTAATTTGGCGGTGAATTGTACCTAAATGGAAAGTAATTTTTGCTGAACAAACCTAGCATAACAGATATTTACTTTTTTGTAGTTTAGGCCGAGTATGTACCAGAGATCAGCAGTGCGTGCTAAAATCCACGTTTGAACACACTGATGCACTGGTAGTCAGTCCAGTTACACGTGTACATTTCGCCGAATTGCTGTTAATTCTTTTCTGCATTATTTAGCATACTATGCATATTTAATATACTGTGCATATTTAATTACATATATTAATGTACATTTGCATTTAATTAACTCAACGAAATTAAAATAACAGGTGGGTTACGTCTGGCAGTGCGGAGCGTGTACTAATAGACAGCGTGCGTTTTCTCCTGAATGACAAAGCTGTCCTATTTTCTTCACTGTAAATTTGTCATTTTTTATATTACAGAGCAGTTAATAAATCATTATATTTACTCAATATCAGTATATTTTGCAGCTGCATCTAAATAATGGTTCGCAAAAACATATATCTTATCGTTTCTACAACGTTCAGTAAAATACATGCAGCCCAATGCTTTTAATTCACAAAAATATATATATTTAAATTTTACTTAAACTCTATTGTTGTAAACTCAAGGTAGTACATACAACTTTATTGTTGTAAACTCGAGGTAGTAAATAAAATCAATAATCGTGTTAAAGCGGATGTTTCTTTAGACGTGTTACGGAGCATGTTACTTCGCTGCCAGAATTATGATGCGCCTGTCAGGAACCTTTGTCTCGAATTCACAAAAGCTCACATTTCGCATGACAATCTGAGCTAAGCTGTGAGAAGGCAGTCCGCTCTGTCCACTCGAAATATTTTGTTACCACATTAAAATGCTTTAGTGTCTAGATATTAAACCAGTTTCACTGGAGAGGAAGCGCTTAAGGAAGCATTAATTGATTAGTTTTTATATCCGAGTGATATTACATTTTTTTGTGTATGGTATTTATACATTAGTTCATAAATACATTACAGTAAGTCCAGTAGCACTAAGGTAAAATTAAAAACATAGGTTGCAGAGTAACCTTCCATAGTAGGCTTCAGCCCAGCTGGGGGGGGGGGGTGGAGCCTTGTAATAAGTCGTCCCCAGCTCCCACCGTCTTTATTTTCACTTGTTGGCTTAGAACACTGTTTACCTCCACCAAGTAAAGACGACCATGCTAATCTTAAAAAAAAAAAAAAAAAAAAACGTAAAATTGAGAATACGTATGAGGGAACTTGTAATGTGTCACTGGACGTCTGTCACTTTCTCTCCTGCTCAGCGTAGCTTGTATTAGATATGTTTTAACGTTTACTGTTTTGTCCTCAGGGTGTAAAATCAGAGCATCAGGGAGAGTGGTACAGGAGAATGTTTGATTCACTACACAAAGTCAAAGATGGTGAGTAAGAATGGTTCTTTGCTGGAGTTACTTATTGACCATATAATAAGTCACAAAACCCTGGCTGGAGCAATTCACAAGTAACCCACAATTTGGATATGAAATTAAACGACGTTGAGGTCCATCCAGGACATGTTAAGACTGAAACGTCGTCTTGTTGCATCTCCAATTGTGTGGGCTTTGAAAAAATAATTTTATTTTACCTAAGATATTTTTATATTTATGCTCCTATGATTCCGTAATTAAGTTCATATTAACATGGAGAAGAGTTTTTTTGTGGATGAAGTTACAAACAGTAATACATAAGGTACAGAAGAATCTTAGCTTATTCACTACAAGATACACACCAACACTTACAAACACCTAAAGCTACACACATCCACACTTACAAACGAAGCACTTAAGAACCAGTTTCAATTTTACAACTTGTTAGTAACAGTACCATAGTTTGTGGGACATAACCATCCTTTGTATTAATTAATTTTCTATGCAAACAGTTTGTAAGTTGAAACACTAACTGGTTTGTAAAAGGAAAAACCAGGAATACATCTCATTTGTAAATTGAAACCAGGAATACAACTCACTTGTAAGTTGAAACACCAGGAAAACAGTTCATTTGTAAGTTGAAGGGTCTCAGTTTAACCATCTATACCAGTACATATTTATTTGCCATCTAATTCAAGTTTGAGTCTATCCCAGCAGCAGTATTGTAGTGTTGATGTTAACACTGCTGCAATACACATGAATACAGGTAAAATATTACAATATTTGCTTTCAATTAGATTATTTTGAGGTTGAAGAGATATACCGAAAAATACCCTCCAGTTTAACGTGTATTAAATAGCGTTAGATTAATCCTACTTGTATATACATATATATATATATATATATATATATATATATATATATATATATATATATATATATATATATATATATATATATATATATATATATATATATATATGAAAGTGAGGAAAAACAACATCTCGGATTTTGCATCATACTGGTTTTCCGAAACATACTGTAGAGGGCTAAAGAATTAATCTTAAAAAAATTCATATTTATAGTCACTAATTGTGAACATTTTTATTGCCTTATTGTCAAATAATGTACACAATGTCGATCCGTTCTATCAAGAACCTATGTAAGAATTTATATTTCTGCTCTCGCCATGTGTGACATAATTTAGAGTACTCATAACCTATAGTTTTAGACATTGAATATATTGAGTCAGAAATGTGACTGTTTTCAGTACATTAATATAGTGTACTAGTCACACTGGGCATTAATGTACTGGTGACATGCCAGTAGGATGTCCATGAGGTGTTTCTTATCGCGTTATCTTCCAGCTCAGGTCATGAAACAATAATTCAGATGAAGCTTTAAAATTATTCTTATAATTTTAGTCCAGAAGTAACTTACTAATAGATCAGTGAAACTTTCAATAATTACTGTACTTTAATTTTTGTACCCCTTAAAACGTAAATGTATAATTTGTTTATTAGTAAATAAATTATATTTTGTACTACTGAGAGAATTAAAATTCCAAATTTGTAAAACACCTCTATCGTGGACTCGATTGTATTTTCAGAATTCATCTTAGATGTAGGTCCAGTGATGTAAATATGTCGACCAAGTTAATTGTTGCTGTTTTTTCCTTAAAACTCCTCTCTGATTTCAGACGACCACATCATCATCAAATACAAAGTCCCCAGAGGTACACATGAGTACAGGAATTAAAACACCTTTAGCAGCTTACTTACTGTCGCTTGACCCCCGGGGTCTCCTATTTGCTGGCTCTCCTGGGAACATTGTCTTGCTTTATCATCTTCACATTACCATAACTATATATTCACAGTCTCTCTTCTATAACAAAACTTTTGTTACTTATGTTTTTTCCTAATATGTTTCAATTCTTTAGTATGTTAATATTTAAGTAAATAATGTAGTCAATTATGAAAGAATTAAGATACCTATAATGATTTCTGTGATTAATTTATTGTCTTATTTTTGGCGGTTGTGAAACTGTTCTACCTTCTCGTGCTAATAATCATGTTCATTAAATTATTTCTCTGCAGCTATAAATTATGCTCTAAATATTTTCCAAAATTCATTAATCTTATCAATTGTTCTCACTGCCTAATTTGGTTTTGCTCTCCAATTACTTCCAGACACTCCTAGGTCTAAGTACAGGCAAAATAAAGGTATAGAAAAGTCTCAGAGCTGGAGAAATGCATTCTCTCACACTAACTCTGTTCATTTTCTTATGCATGCGCTGTAACCAGTTGGGTGGCTCATGCAGGAAGATGTATAATGGTTCAAGCCTAGCTGTAGACTAGTCATATTAACCAACGCATAGAAATAGATTATTTTTCATTTTAAATATAAATTTAGCATTTATTCATAAATTTGTGCATATATGACTTTATAGCATTGTACGTATTTGTCTTGTGTTAGTTTTACAAACAAAAGGTTTTCGCCTGAGGTGATAAATTGTGCATTGAGTAGCAAAAATTTTTAGTGACGTTGATATACAATCCTCAACACATTAATGACAGACTAATATACTGTCTTGTTATGATTGGCTGAGGTAAGTAGAAAGAAAAAATATTTCACTGTAAATATCACCACTTAAACTAGTATCACACGAGAACCTCTTGTGGAATTTTATTTTGTTGCAGTTTGCTTCTTGTCATGGACGAGTGTCTGTTCACTCAGTGTAAATGTTTTCCCGTTTTCTTTGACGCCTCTCCATCGGGACGATGAGACCAATACTTTCAGTAATGTCGTATTTCTTAAGTTTTTGAAGAGTAAAAATTACTTGTGAGAGATTTGTTATGCTACAAATTACAAACATTGAACTGTCAAAACGAACGTCAAACATAACATAACGAAATCAGTAATATATATATATATATATATATATATATATATATATATATATATATATATATATATATATATATATATATGGCAGTTTGGAGGGATGAACACCTTTGTAAATACCCACATGGGATACCGATGTCACCAGAATTTCCGTCTTTTAGACAGTGATTATGTATGAGTGAGGTGAGAGTGTTGAATGATTAAAGTATTTTCTTTTTTTGGGTCACCCTGCCTCGGTGGGAGACGACCGACGTGTTATGTGTATATATATATATATATTATATATATATATATATATATATATATATATATATATATATATATATATATATATATATATATATATATATATATATATAATATATATTATATATATATATATATATATAATTTTTTTTTTCAACAAGTCGGCCGTCTCCCACCGAGGCAGGGTGACCCAAAAAAGAAAGAAAATCCCCAAAAAGAAAATACTTTCGTCATCATTCAACACTTTCACCACACTCACACATAATCACTGTTTTTGCAGAGGTGCTCAGAATACAACAGTTTAGAAGCATATACGTATAAAGATACACAACATATCCCTCCAAACTGCCAATATATATATATATATATATATATATATATATATATATATATATATATATATATATGTATGAAATTAAATAAAAGATTTTTAAGTCTGGCCAATAACAGGTTAAAAAGAATGTACGTCCTCTATAAATGGTTATAGCTATCTTATGGTGACTGGTGAGCTAGCGAGTTTTGGTCAGATGACCAAAACTTGAGTAAGGGGGCGGGATCATGTTATTAAGACTCCCGTCAGGAGATATGTACACATTAATTATGACAAACAAAATTCCCCCTACTCGTCTTTTTCATCCTCGGCATTTATGTAAATATGAGAACATTATATATAAATCATTACTTTGTTTTCCCGCACTTGACCACAAATTTCTCTTCCAGCACCACCACCATCAATATTTCCCCCTCAACAATCCACCATGGCTACTTCTATCAACCATTACCACGTAAACACCACTGCACAACCATATACATCATTACCACCACCACCACCACCACACACGCACATAGGCTACACCACTGCGATCACTCTACCACTACACATTCACCACCACTATCATACATTCTCCACCATTACACATATTCTCCATCGCTATCACATTTACCACCACCATTACGTATTCGCCACCACCACCACAACCACATATTCACCACCGCCACCACCACATATTCAACACCACACATCCACCACTACACCAAAAGCAGCCATTACCATCACCACAACACAACTATCAACACAGTACCAACCACTTTAAGTGTCAGTCACTCACCATGATGCTACCCTCCACCAGATATATTGACTGGAACCAAACGCATAAAATCTCCACTTGTATTTAATTCAGTTTCTCGTCATGCCTATTTTACCATCCAGGGGATGCTATGAATAGGGTAGGTGGCAAGGGATGTAGGGTACGTTCTGGCTCGTAGAGTGAAAGGGATGGTCAGTGAAAAGGAAGCACGTGAGAGGAAATAAATAGGTTGTAAAAAGATCATACAGAATTTGTTTTTTGAAGCTGCAAAAGGGATTGCTGGGGAGGGAAAATAGAGAACCCATTGTTTGACAAGTAGTGAGAGATGACATTTTTATTATTGCCTACCGCGCTGGGCTGCGTTTTATAACATACACAATGCAGTTTTAATTTGCTTTCTATCCATATAGAGAATTGTATTTTAGGTCATTACTATGTGGCGATTCTTTTTTTTTTTAATGAAGTGGAAACCTAGCTTGGGGGTTAGCCAACGGATGCTTAACCTTTAAAGGATCCACAAGTGTGTTCTCACCTAAGCCAGAAGACGCCTGTTATGTTTCCTAACGAATAAGGCATGTTATACATGATCTGAGTGTGTATATAATATAGTTGGTCTCATCACCTAGTGGAGAAAAGCTGCAAATAATTTAAAAACAATCCCTCCAGCTTGAGTGAGGTGAACACTCAGTGTCTGAGTGGCAGTGTCTGACAACGTCCGCATGGTCAACTTGTTTATATTTTCTCGTACTTTGATGAGACATCGAGGTATGTCCCACTTTGATCAGGCACAGGTATAAATTGAGCTCATTGTATTGTCTCAGAGGCAGAGTATTTGCCTGCTTCTACTGTAAAGTCTGAGTAACAAAAAAATTGTTTTAATGGTATCAGATACTAATTAATTAAGCAAAAATCCTTCTGGAGAATAATACCAGTTATTTTAAAAATTAATATTAAAATGCATATTTATACTGTATTTTGCAAAGTAAATCTTCAGATACTCCGGTTCATCGTACACTGAGAGGTAACTAAATATTCCCCGTTTTTCATTCACTTTGCAGCGCGGTATGGCGGGTACCTCTCAGAACCTGAGGGCTACGACTCCGATATTGGTTCCTCGCGCTACGCTACCCTTGATCGTCGCCGTCAGCATCACTTCGAGGTGGATCCCATGACTTCCAGCCTGCCCAGGTAGGTCAAGCTTTTCCAGCCAGCCTGCTTTACAGCCTTCATAGTTGCTGCATCTTGCTCCCTACCACCTAGCAGTATTTCTTGAGTCTGCTTCTCACTTGGTTGTCCATAAGCCGTCGTAGTCCTTAAAATCAATAACAGAACATGTTTGAACGCCCATGCAGCCACACCCATGAAACCATACCCATTGCTTTGTCACTTCTAGCAAAAATATTTACATTATAGTGTTAATATTAAAGTCAGATTCTGCTCAAAGATAATTATATTCTGAATAGATGTGAAAACTTTACGAAATCGCTTCCCCCTAAGGGAGGTGCCTTGATGCTAGTAGAGGCTCTTGATCCATGGATTTGCATCTGTTCTCCAATTCCTCGGATCGAACCCGATTGTCTATTTCCCAAGTGCTGTATGATCCATACTACTTTAGCGCTTTTCCTAAATAGTAATTATAATAATGTAGAACTGCTTTAGTGTCAGTGACCAGGAAAACATGTGCACTACTTTTACTATTAATGGCATAATATAGTCAGATTAATGTTTGTTGATCCCTTCATTCATGGATGATGATTCTTGTGTCAATGTAGCCGCATTTTGTTTACAAGAATGTTTATCCTGAAACATTACAAACATTTACCAGTAAGAGACTCCTGTACACAAGTAATGGTAGATGTTTGTCCACTCTACTGACTGTTGCAATGCAGTTTTGTGTGATGCAGTGCTCTTGGTAGCTTTAGGTTGCAGTGCACTCTGTGGATCAGTAATTTAGTCGCTTAATGTGCAAGTTACATTCATACATGAACAAGTCTATCTTCCAAATTTATTTAGTGTGTATTTAGTTGAAATCAAAGAAATTCGAACTATTCAGTTGTTTATAACTCCTGTTTCCTGCAAGAACAAAAACTAGTGATGGAACTTTCGTGGCTTATTTTTCTGGTTAATGTTCAGCAAATTTATAACTCCGAAATGTCTTCTTGACTTTGTTGAAAATAGTTGCACGAGGCATTCATTTGATGCCATACCTTGAATTTATAAAAAATGAAGTAGGATTTTCTCAGATTATTTGAAAATGTGAATAATTTCTTTAAATTGGGGAATAACCAGTTGACATAATTTGCTGTAGCATGTAGTCATCAGATAAAATCAAGTCACAAGTGTTGAAAAGCCTCAGTGTATCTCTTCTATAAAACGACATGCGACTGGACTACTTCTAAAGCTTCACTGATAACCAGTATGTAACAAAATTATATTTGTCATCCATCTTTGGAATTTACATGTCGTGTTCCATTGTTTCGAAATGGAAGAATCCCTAGCTCGGCTAGGAGAGCAAATGCTTCACCACTTAACAGATCATGTAACATAACTCGTGTCAGGAAACACTTCTTGGCAGTTCGCCAACTTTCCAGTATTGCTAACGTCTTTTTAAGAGGAAACTTATTCTAAAATTCTACTAAAATGTAGAAATATATTACTAAGTGCACTTCAGTGCTTGTCATGGCTATCTGTTGTCATATTTACCCCAGTGTATATTAATCCTCAGAAGATTTGATCCACGCCTTGTCACGTTCACTTATCCAACCTGACTAACTGTCAGCCAAGCCAGTCACCACGTTACTCTTGCAAACACGTGCGCCCTTTTTCACTTGGTTGTACAGACTCATGATTCCATATTTTTATTAAGGACATTTTATTATGTCTTGGGTAACTTCATTTATTTAACTAGCGATTAAATTGTGCAAAGATCGTTGATTTATTTTGCCATCAGAGGGTTTTGCTTGGTTGACAACACTTACACTGCTGTGAACCTGTTTTGATGTGTATAAACCTTGCCCTTTTGTCGAGGTTCAAGCATGCTGGTGTGATGTAGT
>NC_091316.1:11001722-11091722 GCF_038502225.1 Cherax quadricarinatus
CATGTGGGACTGGAAATTTTTATGAAACAGTGCTGACGGACCTTTTTTTATATATCTGCACTCAGTTTTAAAACATCCATACCATGATTGTTTCACTTGTTTCTGTGTCTAAATGCATGCGCCACATCCTTGCCATGACTGTTTCACTTGTTTCTGTGTCTACATGCATGCGCCACATCCTTGCCATGACTGTTTCACTTGTTTCTGTGTCTACATGCATGCGCCACATCCTTGCCATGACTGTTTCACTTGTTTCTGTGTCTACATGCATGCGCCACATCCTTGCCATGACTGTTTCACTTGTTTCTGTGTCTACATGCATGCGCCACATCCTTGCCATGACTGTTTCACTTGTTTCTGTGTCTACATGCATGCGTCACATCCTTGCCATGACTGTTTCACTTGTTTCTGTGTCTACATGCATGCGCCACATCCTTGCCATGACTGTTTCACTTGTTTCTGTGTCTACATGCATGCGTCACATCCTTGCCATGACTGTTTCACTTGTTTCTGTGTCTACATGCATGCGTCACATCCTTGCCATGACTGTTTCACTTGTTTCTGTGTCTACATGCATGCGCCACATCCTTGCCATGACTGTTTCACTTGTTTCTGTGTCTACATGCATGCGCCACATCCTTGCCATGACTGTTTCACTTGTTTCTGTGTCTACATGCATGCGCCACATCCTTGCCATGACTGTTTCACTTGTTTCTGTGTCTACATGCATGCGCCACATCCTTGCCATGACTGTTTCACTTGTTTCTGTGTCTACGTGCATGCGCCACATCCTTGCCATGACTGTTTCACTTGTTTCTGTGTCTACATGCATGCGTCACATCCTTGCCATGACTGTTTCACTTGTTTCTGTGTCTACATGCATGCGCCACATCCTTGCCATGACTGTTTCACTTGTTTCTGTGTCTACATGCATGCGTCACATCCTTGCCATGACTGTTTCACTTGTTTCTGTGTCTACATGCATGCGTCACATCCTTGCCATGACTGTTTCACTTGTTTCTGTGTCTACATGCATGCGCCACATCCTTGCCATGACTGTTTCACTTGTTTCTGTGTCTACATGCATGCGTCACATCCTTGCCATGACTGTTTCACTTGTTTCTGCGTCTACATGCATGCGCCACATCCTTGCCATGACTGTTTCACTTGTTTCTGTGTCTACATGCATGCGTCACATCCTTGCCATGACACACTCACCACACCACACACACTCACCACCCCACACTCACCATCCCACACTCACCATCCCACACTCACCATCCCACACACACTCACCATCCCACACACACTCACCACCCCACACCACCACACACACACCACCACACATACCACAACACACCACAACATATTACCATACACACACCGCAACACACTACCACACACACACACATATACACACACACACACACACACACACACACACACACACACACGCTCGCGCTCACACACACACACACACACACACACACACACACACACACACACACACACACACACACACACACACACACACACACACACTCAGATACAACAGGCCTAGTGTCTAATCGACATGTGCCTAGGACAAAATGGTAACTGCTTCACTGGCTCTTCTGTCTGCTTGCATCTGTTTTCACATGTGTTTACCCGAACTTCACGTGTTCACACGTATTACTGCCGTATAACCGAACCTAATGGATTAACACATGTTAACTGCCATGCATCTGAACCTAATGTATTAACGCGTATATACTTCCACTTACTTAAACCTGGTGTATCAACACTGATATCTGCAGCCACATACCTCAATCTTAGGTATCGTCACTACAATTAATGCTACGTAACTGTACCTACCTGGGCTAATATAGCTATAATTCACTACGTGAGTTTGTATATCTATAATTTATTTGCATATATGAATGTTTGTGTATGCTTGCTTGCCTTGCTGTTTATTCACTTTAATTTACATACAATACACCTCGTGTGTGTGCGCGCGTGCGTGTGCGCATGCGTGTATGTGCATAAGCTGCATTTGTCATGATTTAGTTTAAACGTTTTGTTTTCAAGTTTCGATATTTTAAAATATATTTTAAGTGTTTCAAATTTAACATTGTGGTGCTTGTGTTTTGAGAATCCGAGTGGTGGTTGTTGATGTATTATTACAGAGTGCAGTCAGTGTTTAAGTAGTGAATCATTGTCATTGTTTCAGGAATACGTAATTCATTTTAAATGGAGATGTTTATATGGCTACCCGTCTGGTGTTATAATTGGTCTTCTGGCTGTTCACGAAGTTGGGCGAGTGCTTTACAACATTTGGGTTTATTCATCAAAAAAAAAGGCAGCAGACATTTTTCCAGTGGTTCACGCCGTAATGAAATAACATTTCCAACCAGGCAATGTTAAGGCATTGAAATGATTCGCTTTGCATGATTCTCTTCAGTGTCTGAAAGTCACTGATAAATGGATGAGAGGCCATCCGAGAGAGTGGTGCATACTCGAGAAAAGAGCACAATTGTTCCTCGTATAGAATTTTGCAACCACTGTTGTCGAGCAAGGACCAGATACACACTAATGTACCAGTTTTTTTTTTTTTAGTCTGCCCGTCTTACAAGGTCTCTCCCCCGTCTCTTCCCCCTTTCTCTCCCCTTCTCTCCCCCCTCCCTTCTCCCCCTCGTCTCTCCTACCTCCCCAGAGTTCAGTCCAGTACATCTCACTAAGCACTCGAACAATCTGTTTATTAACTGACAGATGAAAATGATTTAATTTGCCGAGTAGTATCTCTGTTTTGTTTAGGCTTATGTAAGCTAGTTTTCTTCGCTTGGAGTTTGCTACCGGCCAGACAGTGTATATATATCTATCCTTGCACAAAACGTTCGCTCTGGATAAGGATCTTTCAGTATTCATTTATTTAATTTACTCTGGCGACTCTCAGCCACTCATACTGCGCATCCTGTTTCATTTGTTAACTCCTCTCTTATCTTCATCTCTCCCAACCCTCATTGCCTCCTTCCCTCTTTTACTCTTCGTCCATCTATTTCTCCCTTTTTCCCTTCAATTCTCATCCATTCTGATTATTTTTTTCTGGATGGTCTCTGTCCCTCCCTCATTCCATTTTCTTAAATTTTGCATTCCTCATTCTGTATCCCTCATTCCGTATTCCTCATTCTGTATTTCTCTTGTATTTCTCATTACGCATTCCTCAGCCTGTATTCCTCATCCCTCTCTCCCTTTCTCCTCCCTCTCTTTGTAACTTCACATTTACAATAAGTCTCACTCAGAGCTACAGTTTCCCGATGACCGTCAGACTGGCGTCAAAATGGAGCAGGATTTTTTTTCCTTTATTTTTTTACTGTGGAGATTTGTTATTGTTCGATCTTGTCTGAATAAAGACGCAGCGCAGCGGGAAAAAAAATGTAGGTGAGCGAGTGAGGGGATGGACAAACCTGTTCTCTAAACACGACGTTTAGTTACGCACGCATTATGACTCGTTGGTTTCTTCCCGATCTAAACCTCTAGCATTTGTTATTTAAAGTTAGGTTAATATGCGTTTCTTTATACATAGCCGACAATAAACTTGGGAACTTACGTCTGGCAGCGCGAGACCTAGGGTATTTTTTTTAATAAAAGATACAACTGCACTGTGCTGCGGCCCTATTCCATGTCATAGTTACACAGTGGGAACAAAAGCTAGCTACGTTTACCTGTCATAGTCCATCACGCAGGATATACACAGGTATACCCAGCAGGAGAGGCAGACATACCCAGTACGAGGGGGAGGTATACTCAGCAGTAGGGACAGGTATACCCAGCAGTAGGGGCAAGTATACCCAGAAATAGGGGCAAATATACCCAGCAGTAGGGGCAGGTATACCCAGCAGTAGGGGCAGGTATACCCAGTAGTAGGGGCAGGTATTACCCACACATTTTCTCATGCTGATCCTTGGCTGCCAACCTTGCTCTAACAGCCTTGTGCCACCCATGATACCAACCTTGCAAACAACCTTGTGCCAACCATGTTACCAGCCTTGCAGACAACCTGAGCCGATTAAATAACCACAATTAAATGGCGCAAATATTTTCATGGGGAAATTCTAAACCCGAAGGGTTTGGGGGGGGGGGGGGGGGGGGGGGGGGGGGTTGCATACCTCGCCTGGCAGACAGATACACAACATTAAGAGTGTGTAGCCGCCTGCAGGGGGGGGGGTCACCGCCCCCGTGGCCGGGTCCCAGACCAGGCCTCCTGGTTACTGGTCTGATTGATCAGACCAGCCAAAAGTTTGTTGGTAATCTTCTTTACGCTTGAATTGAGGATCTTCTTGCGTTAGACGTTATTGTATAATGCAGGCATGATGAAACCCCTAGTCTTGGGATTCATCATACCTGGCGAGGGATGATTAAAAAAGGCAGGGCCCAGGAACCAGAGCTCGACCCGTGAAAATACAGCTTGGCAAATACACAAGCTTACAGAAAAACTCTTGAGGTGAAGTCTGCTGTGTGAGATGAACTCGGGTGTGTGAGGTGAAGTCTGCTGTGTGAGATGAACTCTGGTGTGCGAGGTGAAGTCTACTGTGTGAGGTTGAACTCTGGTGTGCGAGGTGAAGTCTGGTGGTACAATCTCGGTCATGTACACGGTTGTTGCACATGTTATATATTAATTATGAACACACACACACACACACACACACACACACACACACACACACACACACACACACACACACACACACACACACACACACACACACACACACACATCTGTCCTTGTTTTGTTGTCGTTTGAGTATTTGTTCCGGCAACAGCTTCGTTCCCTATGGTTCGTTTAAACTTTCTGAAGGTTGCTTCTCAGTTTGACTAACACGTTTCCCTTCAAGGGGAACAGCTGTGTAAGTCCTATTTCTCAGGTACTGTGTAACCCCCTACGGGCATAGCGCTTCCCCATGAATATAATCATAAGCTTTGACCAGTGTTGCGCAGTGCGGCAGTCATCTGCAGCAAATTACAATAATAATAATTAAATGTCTACTAAATTTTCATACTAATCTATATTATTATCTAGTGTGTTGTATGTATCTTCTGTATTGTTCCATAAGTATCCCCGACTTATGTATCTTCTATAATGTTGCAGAAGTGTATGTCAGTGTATCCTTCAGTCATGTTGGTATACCGTTAAATGTCTGATTGCTAGTGTTGTGGTTTCTCTCGTGCTCAACCTTTTTTTATTTTTTTTACATGCTTTGTTCATCTACCTTGTTGATCTCTCAAGTATTTTCTATGTCGTGACCATGTCTTTGCTTTTTGTCATAAGTTCCAGGTGGAGCGACATTTCTGTGCAACTTTTACCCGTCAGTTCCAGTTGCCACTCCAGCGATCTGTGTCTCTGTCTGTCTGTCTCTCTCTCTCTCTCTCTCTCTCTCTCTCTCTCTCTCTCTCTCTCTCTCTCTCTCTCTCTCTCTCTCTCTCTCTCTCTCTCTCTCTCGTTGGATTCTGTGCAGTAACTGGAAAACGTATCTTCTGGTCGGCTTTAAACTTTTAGTGTCGATGTGTTTTCCTCAAAGGAAACAATCTCTTGATGTTAGGTTGTGTAAGTTATAATGTGCCAATTTCAAATTGGTTTCTGTGAAATAATTTGAGAATGTCGCTTCTGCTCAAAAATTACTCACAGCGCGTGACTTCATTTGGTAATCCAAGGGTTAACTCAGCTTAATGTACTTTTGTGTGTCTAGCATCTGCGGGACTCTCAAGACCATTGTTAGAAATTCGTATATTATGTACACTAATCTTACATAAAACTTACTGTACTTGGTGTCTTAAAAGCTGGCCAGTCTTACTTAGAGAAATGTTTGGATTGATTTGGACTGTCTAGGTCACAAATTGAATTTTTGGGAAGAAAGTAGAAGAGTTTAAATAATGTTTTTCATGTGGTAATTTCTAATAACCTGATAATGTATCTTCTGAGCGACTTCACGCTTGCGTAATTTAAGATATTGGTCTCTTTGAAAGGTTTGAATTAGATTTTGGGTTGTGTTTTTAACCTAATTTACTATTTTTATTGAAGACATTTAATTTCCCTATGATGCCACGTGGAGGCTTCTGATTTCTTTCAAATCTTCAGCGCTAATCTTTAAGAGCATTATCAACTTATGCCTCACTCTGCACTATTCCACTCGCATGCATTGATGCTCAGGGGACTGGGGCTATGAAATACAGGGGTACCTTTCTCGGATCGCGCAGCGCCCGAAGAGCGTCTAGTTACTGTAAGGTTTGGGAAGTTACCAGTGAACAACGAGAGTAAAACCCAGCTTGACCTGAAAGTCTTTCAAACTATAGAGGAAGAAGAAGAGAGAACTGAATGAATCAAGCTACAATAAAAACACTGGGACCCGACCAGATGTTACCATGGACACTGAAGGAACTATGAGAAAAACGGAACAATTCCTTATTAAATATCCTAGTTCTATCACGGAAAGAGGGCATGCAATCCCATTATTGAGGAGAGGAGCCAGGACACACTGAGCTGCAGGCCAGTTTTACTGCCATGTATGTTATCAAAATTCTGTGGAATATTGTAAGGACGTTAGTGGACCTAGAGAGGAAAAGAGTCTTCGAAGAAAGTCATGTTATATGACACTGTAGGCTGAGGGACTAATTCCCTCGTCTTCTACCGTCTTCAAATAATCTCTGTATTGGTTTGATAAAGCCACTGGTTGGCGAAGCGTCTTCAGAATTAAGATACCCAGGTGTTGCACGTGTGTCTTATTCATCAACTCGCCGGTATTATATACCATTACTAATACCAAGGCAAATCATGCCTAACAAACCTATCCTTTTTATAAGATTTAATTACAGATATAAAAGAATGGCAGGGATGGGTGGACTGTTTTTCCCGACTGCAGAAAAGTATTTGATATATCCCAGCAGAGGTTACGTCCAGAGCAGACTGAGGCGAAGTGGATCAAACACTACCTGGCAGACATGATAGTGGGCGACAATTAGGGAGGAAGAGTAGGGATGAGTAAGGAACGATTTACCTGTCACTTCCTTGACGCTGCCTTCATACTTTACCTACCAGTTGTCACTTTCTTGACGTGAGTACCTCACGTGTTCAACCTCGGGTAATTCCATCTGGTGGAGGTTACCTGGAGTTTACCTGGATAAGTCAGGGCAGGAGGGTGTCAGCTGTCAGATGCCTCTAGTGGGGTTTCTGAACACCTTGTACTGCCCTTCCCTTCCTTGGATCAAACCTGATTGGCTCGCATTCTCCAGGCACTGTATAACCCCTAAGAGTATACCGCTTCCACGTTAAATGCTACTACTACTACTACTGATAATAAAGATATTCCAGCTCTAGTTATTTTACAAACTATTATTATATGTTTTTGTTTTTAATTTTTCTTTCGAAGTCACACTGAACAATGTTAACTATGTTGTTAACATTATGGTTTGTTTTAACATTGAGTCCAGATTCTCATTTTGGTAGTACTGAATGCAGGAGCTCGTTTTGTTAGTACTGACTACTAAGGCTCGTTTTTGTTAGCATTATATACAAAGATTCTTTTTAACTAAGCACACAGGCTTACTTTGAGAGCTGTTAACATTGAGTTCGAAGTCCCAGTTTATTACCATCGTGTACGAAGTGCAAGTTTGTTAGTAGTGAAAAAACTCGTTGTCCTGGACGGGCGTCAACTATTTGAACGAATAAATAGAAACGAAACAGTTGGAAAGAGAGTGAGAAGTTTGTCAGTGGCTGGAAGCCTTAGAGAAACCTCTGGATTTACGATCAGTATTGACCACATTGTTGTGTCAGCCTGTGACGGCAACCCGTGCGTCTTATTCTCCATGCTTCTATCCTCCGGGTGTCTATCCTCCCCGTGTCTATCCTCCGGATGTCTATCCTCCGAGTGTCTATCGTCCGCTTGTCTATCCTCCGGGTGTCTAGCCTCTGCGTGTCTATGCTCCGGGTGTCTATCCTTCGTGTGTCTATCCCCTGCGTGTCTGTCCTCTGCGTGTATATCTTCCTCGTGTTTATCCTCCCCATGTGTGTGCCTACTCTCGTAGGCACACGCGAAGTACTCCACGACGTGTGACGTCGTGGAGTACTTGTCAGCCATATTGGACGTGAAACAGTTTTCTTAGCCAGGTTTACCTGGAGTTTACCTGGAGAGAGTTCCGGGGGTCAACGCCCCCGCGGCCCGGTCTGTGACCAGGCCTCCTGGTGGATCAGAGCCTGATCAACCAGGCTGTTGCTGCTGGCTGCACGCAAACCAACGTACGAGCCACAGCCCGGCTGGTCAGGAACCGACTTTAGGTGCTTGTCCAGTGCCTGCTTGAAGACTGCCAGGGGTCTGTTGGTAATCCCCCTTATGTATGCTGGGAGGCAGTTGAACAGTCTCGGGCCCCTGACACTTATTGTATGGTCTCTTAACGTGCTAGTGACACCCCTGCTTTTCATTGGGGGATGGTGCATCGTCTGCCAAGTCTTTTGCTTTCGTAGTGAGAGATTTTCGTGTGCAAGTTCGGTACTAGTCCCTCTAGGATTTTCCAGGTGTATATAATCATGTATCTCCTGCACATAACGCGCACGTATGTGAGATTTATCTCGCTTTTAATTCCTCACAATAGTTACTGCTTGTGAGCTTGGATGTATAATCAGCAAATAATAATAATAATTAATAATAATAATAACGCCGTCTGTGTAGCCAACATTTAACGTTTAAATTTTAAAATTTCGTTTAGAAAGGGAGATGCTACATTTGCTATGATTGTGTGTCATTACAGCAGCATTATGAGTTGTTTATAAGTAAGTTGAGGTGGGTGATAAATGGTGCGTTGAACCTTAGCATTAGTTGATAAATAATTATAGGGTGTACACTGATAGGCGGTTTATAAATATTTACAATTCTGTCAGTGCGCCCACAAATGCTGGGAAAACGCATTTAGCAAAAGCAGACCTTTTATTTATTTCGATGTTTCACCTATAAGAAGTTTTATCAAGAACTGAATAAAACCTCATGTTGGTGAAACGTCGTATTTAATGAAAGATCTCCTTTTACCATGTTTTTGCCCCTGTCAGCTCCTTGCTGATACTTCCCACTAACGTAGGCTTATTACCCGGCCCCAAACACTGTATTGGTATGTATCAAGGATTTTATAGGTCTCGAAAACGTCATTTCCAGTGTAGATACGTATATCGTCCACCTGGTAATATAAATCAAATTTTTATCACATAGTTTATCAGTATAAGTTAGAACGGAGCCACGTCCAGTATGTCTGACAAGTATAAATCAGCTGACTTTAGCCACGTGACTGCGAAATCTCAGTGCTCACCAATTTGTGGTTGTAGGGTTCGAATTTCAGCTCCTGACCCCACCTTTTAACTAGTCGCGACCGGGTTTACTCCTAAGTCTGGTGGACATCTTCCCCGTCTGCAGACACTTGGAACCTCTTGCACAGCCTCATTATTTGACATTAATATGTAACCATCCCTGACGAGATTTTTTATATCTAGAGAAATCACTAGAATACGATCATATATTTCGCTAGCAGCTGTGTATTAGGAGGGAACCTCTCTAGTGAAGATCCTTGATGCCAGTGAGGCACTCTTGTTCCAAGAAATTGGGCCTGAACTCCTCTTGCTTGGATCGAAAACTATTGCCTTTCATTACCCAGGTGCTGTATGCTGTGCACTCGGCCTCACTATCATACACGTTACCTGGAGGTTATTCCGGGGATCAACGCCCCCGCGGCCCGGTCCATGACCAGGCCTCCCGATGGATCAGGGCCTGATCAACTAGGCTGTTACTGCTGGCTGCACGCAGTCCAACGTACGAGCCACAGCCCGGCTGATCCGGCACTGACTTTAGGTATCTGTCCAGCTCTCTTGAAGGCAGCCAGGGGCTTATTGGCAATTTCCCTAATGCTTGATGGGAGGCTGTTGAACAGTTTTGGGCCCCGGACATTTATGGTGCTTTCCCTTAGTGTACCAATGGCGCCCCTACTTTTTATTGGGGGCATTTTGCATCGCCTGCCCAGTCTTTTGCTTTCGTAGGGAGTGATTTCTGTGTGCAGATTTGGGACCATTCCTTCCAAGATTTTCCAAGTGTAGATTATGATATATCTCTCCCTCCTGCGTTCCAACGAGTACAAGTCAAGTGCTTCCAAGCGTTCCCAGTAGTTAAGGTGCTTGACAGAACTTATACGTGCAGTAAAGGATCTCTGTACACTCTCTAGATCTGCGATTTCACCTGCTTTGAATGGAGATGTTAATGTACAGCAGTATTCCAGCCTAGAGAGAACAAGTGATTTGAAAAGGATCATCATTGGCTTGGCATCTCTCGTTTTGAAAGTTCTCATTATCCATCCTATCATTTTCTTTGCACGTGCGAGCGTGGCACTGTTGTGATCCTTGAAAGTGAGATCCTCAGACATTACTACTCCCAGGTCCCTTACATTATTTTTCCGCTCTATTGTATGGCCGGAGTCAGTAGTATACTCTGTTCTAGTTATTGTCTCCTCCAGTTTACCATAACGGAGTAGTTGAAATTTGTCCTCATTGAACATCATATTGTTTAGTTATAAGAAATAGACCTTAATATCTTAACGTCAGAAATACTTATTACACATTGATCAGTAACCAGATACAATACGAAAAAAGGTATTATAGGAAAAAGGTGGTTTTAGAACAGGACAATCTGGGAATGTGTGAGAATGATGATCATGGGTACAGTTGTGGCCATTATAAGATGGCGTCACTTCCCTGGATCACCATCACCAGCAACTGATCTCTTCACTTGGCGCCGGGAAAGTGCGCCAGGTTTTCCTTGAAGTATTAATGCCTCGAGTTCTTCAAGGTAAAGTTTTACTGTGTTCCGGACGCTTGTAAATATGGACATAGAGGACGTTCTGGCTTTTCTGGACAGCTTGGATCTGCCAGGGTAAGTACAGAGCTCTCTTGCGTATTTAATAAAATAGTTAATACGCATATTTTCCATGCTGATACACTGCCTGACACGGATGTTCATCACAGTTCAGGGATTAACATTAAACTGAAAGGTTCAACCAAGAAATATTTTCTCCAGCGAAAATATATGAATGTTAAAGGAGCCGCATTTAGCATTTTTGTTTTGTTTTTTCTTTGGTATAAAACCTGACAAGAGTGACTTAAGGGACGTCTTAGCCCGTTACAAGCTACGCTGAGATACGCCAGGTAGAGGTGGGTTTTGCATCTCACCCGGCGTAATTACCATTGGTTGTGGCGTACGCCAGGCGGTGAAGCAGGTCTAGCGGATAATTACTAGTGTGTCCAACTCACGCTCTCAAAACTACTGCTAGTTGGCTTCACACTACACCACTGACTCGTACTTTGTTTCGCTGTTTACATTTAAGTGTTGTGTTGCCCACATCTCTCTTTTTTCCGGTATATTTTTCTTTTAAGAATAGAGTAAGGTCAACCACCTTTGTGTCCTCTCCTGTCACTTCTGGTTCAATACCTCCCCTCTACCCTTCCCTTTCCTCCCTACCCTTCCCTTTCCTTCCTACCCTCCCCTTTCTTTCCCACCCTTTCCTTCCTACCCTTTCCTTCCTACCCTTTCCTTTTCTTCCTAACCATTGTTTCCTGCTTTTCCCTTTTCTATCTACCCTTCCCTTTCCTCCCTTCTCCATCCTACTTCTTCTCCCCACCTTTCTCTTCCTCCTATTACTATTCCTGTCCTTCCTTCTTTAATTCCGCTCCTTTATTTCCCTATCTCTTCTCCTTCCCTCTTACATTCCTCACTAAATACAGCTGAATTACCTGCCGTGCCAGACCCGCACGACTGTACCCAGCTGTTCTGTGCCCGACCGACGTCGTCTTCCGAACCGATTCGACTTGAGCCGACCCGACCGGCCCCACTTTTCTGAACCCCCACCCGACTTTTCTAACTGATAAGCAGTTTCCTGGAGAGATCTGACCCAACCCGACTCTGCCCGACCTACCCGACTCATTCTGTCAACCCGATTCTACTCCATTCGGGGCAAATTTTTCACAAAGAATATCAGTTGGCTCCATTTTCCATCCGACACAAAATATTTCAATGTGTTCAATTGATTGTAACCACGAGTGACACCAGCCATCCACGCCCTGCCTACCACCCTCCCTGCCTACCACCCTCCCTGCCTACCACCCTCCCTGCCTGCCACCCTCCCTGCCTGCCACCCTCCCTGCCTGCCACCCTCCCTGCCTGCCACCCTCCCTGCCTGCCACCCTCCCTGCCTGCCACCCTCCCTGCCTACCACCCTCCCTGCCTACCACCCTCCCTGCCTGCCACCCTCCCTGCCTGCCACCCTCCCTGCCTGCCACCCTCCCTGCCTGCCACCCTCCCTGCCTGCCACCCTCCCTGTCACCCCTGCATCCCTACCTGCATGCCTACCCCCCTCCCTGTCACCCTGCATCCCAACCTGCCTCCCACCCTCCCAGACGGCACTCTACCACCCTGCCTGCCGCCCTTCCTCTCCTGTGTTCACCCGCAGTTATTTTCTTATCTTTGGCTTCTATTTATTTCCCTTCCCCCTTTCCTTCCCACATCTCCCTCCCCTTCCCCTACTCTCGTTTTCCTTTTTATCTTTCCCTTCCTTTCTCGTCTCCCTTTATCTTCCTCTCCTTCTTTACTATCAAACTCATGTCTCCCACATTTCCTCTCCCTTCCACCCTTCATCTTTCCCTTCCTTCCCACCTCACCTCCCTTCCCCCCCTCACTCCCTCCCCTCACACCCAGACTCCCCCCTCTCCCTCCCTCCCCACTCCCCCCCTGCTCTCTCCATCACATCCGCTGGTACACACATTCCCACACTGGCCTCAACAAAACTCGATTAACTTTGCTCTAGTTTGCGTGTCGGGCGTTTTGTTGTTATATCAGCTAGATATGTAGGTAGTATTAACATACTTGCGGTTATATCAGTGAGAGATATAACCATGACTGCTTGGTCTTGCAAGCATTGACGCACATACAACTAAAATGCCAATAGCTTATACCTAGATATAGGATGGGGTCCACCTCCGATGTAAAATAAATTATATATATATATATATATATATATATATATATATATATATATATATATATATATATATATATATATATATATATATATATATATATATATATATATATATATATATATATATATATATATATATATATTATTAGAGATAGTTCCTTGATAATGTGAGTAGTCACGAAAGCGCTTGGAATTTCTCTATTCTTTCAGAGTGGTTGTTTTGCATATATATTATTATATATATATATTATATATATATATATATATATATATATATATATATATATATATATATATATATATATATATATATATATATTATATATATATTATATATATATATATATAATATATATATATAATATATATATATATATAATATATATATATATATATATATATATATATATATATATATATATTATGCAAAACAACCACTGTGAAAGAATAGAGAAATTCCAAGCGCATTCGTGACTAGTCACGAAAGCGCTTGGAATTTCTCTTCTTTCACAGTGGTTGTTTTGCATATTCTGAAATCACCTGTTTACTGTGATCTTATTTGTGTGTGTGTGTGTGTGTGTGTGTGTGTGTGTGTGTGTGTGTGTGTGTCTATATATATATATATATATATATATATATATATATATATATATATATATATATATATATATAGGTAGTAGGTTGGTAGACAGCAACCACCCAGGGAAGTACTACCGTCCTGCCAGATGACTGTGAAACAAAAACCTGTAACTGTTTTGCATGATGGTAGGATTGCTGGTTTCTTTTTCTGTCTCATAAACACGCTAAGATAACAGGGATATCTTGCTACTCCTACTTACACTTTGGTCACACTTCATAGACACGCACATGCATATATATATATACATACATCTAGGTTTTTCTCCTTTTTCTAAATAGCTCTTGTTCTTTTTTATTTCTTCTATTGTCCATGGGGAAGTGGAAAAGAATCTTTCCTCCGTAAGCCATGCGTGTCGTATGAGGCGACTAAAATGCCGGGAGCAATGGGCTAGTAACCCCTTCTCCTGTATACAATTACTAAAAAAGAGAAGAAGAAAAACTTTATAAAACTGGGTTGCTTAAATGTGCGTGGATGTAGTGCGGATGACAAGAAACAGATGGTTGCTGATGTTATGAATGAAAAGAAGTTGGATGTCCTGGCCCTAAGCGAAACAAAGCTGAAGGGGGTAGGAGAGTTTCAGTGGGGGGAAATAAATGGGATTAAATCTGGAGTACCTGAGAGAGTTAGAGCAAAGGAAGGGGTAGCAGTAATGTTAAATGATCAGTTATGGAAGGAGAAAAGAGAATATGAATGTGTAAATTCAAGAATTATGTGGATTAAAGTAAAGGTTGGATGCGAGAAGTGGGTCATAATAAGCGTGTATGCACCTGGAGAAGAGAGGAATGCAGAGGAGAGAGAGAGATTTTGGGAGATGTTAAGTGAATGTATAGGAGCCTTTGAACCAAGTGAGAGAGTAATTGTGGTAGGGGACTTGAATGCTAAAGTAGGAGAAACTTTTAGAGAGGGTGTGGTAGGTAAGTTTGGGGTGCCAGGTGTAAATGATAATGGGAGCCCTTTGATTGAACTTTGTATAGAAAGGGGTTTAGTTATAGGTAATACATATTTTAAGAAAAAGAGGATAAATAAGTATACACGATATGATGTAGGGCGAAATGACAGTAGTTTGTTGGATTATGTATTGGTAGATAAAAGACTGTTGAGTAGACTTCAGGATGTACATGTTTATAGAGGGGCCACAGATATATCAGATCACTTTCTAGTTGTAGCTACACTGAGAGTAAAAGGTAGATGGGATACAAGGAGAATAGAAGCATCAGGGAAGAGAGAGGTAAAGGTTTATAAACTAAAAGAGGAGGCAGTTAGGGTAAGATATAAACAGCTATTGGAGGATAGATGGGCTAATGAGAGCATAGGCAATGGGGTCGAAGAGGTATGGGGTAGGTTTAAAAATGTAGTGTTAGAGTGTTCAGCAGAAGTTTGTGGTTACAGGAAAGTGGGTGCAGGAGGGAAGAGGAGCGATTGGTGGAATGATGATGTAAAGAGAGTAGTAAGGGAGAAAAAGTTAGCATATGAGAAGTTTTTACAAAGTAGAAGTGATGCAAGGAGGGAAGAGTATATGGAGAAAAAGAGAGAAGTTAAGAGAGTGGTGAAGCAATGTAAAAAGAGAGCAAATGAGAGAGTGGGTGAGATGTTATCAACAAATTTTGTTGAAAATAAGAAAAAGTTTTGGAGTGAGATTAACAAGTTAAGAAAGCCTAGAGAACAAATGGATTTGTCTGTTAAAAATAGGAGAGGAGAGTTATTAAATGGAGAGTTAGAGGTATTGGGAAGATGGAAGGAATATTTTGAGGAATTGTTAAATGTTGATGAAGATAGGGAAGCTGTGATTTCGTGTATAGGGCAAGGAGGAATAACATCTTGTAGGAGTGAGGAAGAGCCAGTTGTGAGTGTGGGGGAAGTTCGTGAGGCAGTAGGTAAAATGAAAGGGGGTAAGGCAGCCGGGATTGATGGGATAAAGATAGAAATGTTAAAAGCAGGTGGGGATATAGTTTTGGAGTGGTTGGTGCAATTATTTAATAAATGTATGGAAGAGGGTAAGGTACCTAGGGATTGGCAGAGAGCATGCATAGTTCCTTTGTATAAAGGCAAGGGGGATAAAAGAGAGTGCAAAAATTATAGGGGGATAAGTCTGTTGAGTGTACCTGGTAAAGTGTATGGTAGAGTTATAATTGAAAGAATTAAGAGTAAGACGGAGAATAGGATAGCAGATGAACAAGGAGGCTTTAGGAAAGGTAGGGGGTGTGTGGACCAGGTGTTTACAGTGAAACATATAAGTGAACAGTATTTAGATAAGGCTAAAGAGGTCTTTGTGGCATTTATGGATTTGGAAAAGGCGTATGACAGGGTGGATAGGGGGGCAATGTGGCAGATGTTGCAAGTGTATGGTGTAGGAGGTAGGTTACTGAAAGCAGTGAAGAGTTTTTACGAGGATAGTGAGGCTCAAGTTAGAGTATGTAGGAAAGAGGGAAATTTTTTCCCAGTAAAAGTAGGCCTTAGACAAGGATGTGTGATGTCACCGTGGTTGTTTAATATATTTATAGATGGGGTTGTAAGAGAAGTAAATGCGAGGGTCTTGGCAAGAGGCGTGGAGTTAAAAGATAAAGAATCACACACAAAGTGGGAGTTGTCACAGCTGCTCTTTGCTGATGACACTGTGCTCTTGGGAGATTCTGAAGAGAAGTTGCAGAGATTGGTGGATGAATTTGGTAGGGTGTGCAAAAGAAGAAAATTAAAGGTGAATACAGGAAAGAGTAAGGTTATAAGGATAACAAAAAGATTAGGTGATGAAAGATTGAATATCAGATTGGAGGGAGAGAGTATGGAGGAGGTGAACGTATTCAGATATTTGGGAGTGGACGTGTCAGCGGATGGGTCTATGAAAGATGAGGTGAATCATAGAATTGATGAGGGAAAAAGAGTGAGTGGTGCACTTAGGAGTCTGTGGAGACAAAGAACTTTGTCCTTGGAGGCAAAGAGGGGAATGTATGAGAGTATAGTTTTACCAACGCTCTTATATGGGTGTGAAGCGTGGGTGATGAATGTTGCAGCGAGGAGAAGGCTGGAGGCAGTGGAGATGTCATGTCTGAGGGCAATGTGTGGTGTGAATATAATGCAGAGAATTCGTAGTTTGGAAGTTAGGAGGAGGTGCGGGATTACCAAAACTGTTGTCCAGAGGGCTGAGGAAGGGTTGTTGAGGTGGTTCGGACATGTAGAGAGAATGGAGCGAAACAGAATGACTTCAAGAGTGTATCAGTCTGTAGTGGAAGGAAGGCGGGGTAGGGGTCGGCCTAGGAAGGGTTGGAGGGAGGGGGTAAAGGAGGTTTTGTGTGCGAGGGGCTTGGACTTCCAGCAGGCATGCGTGAGCGTGTTTGATAGGAGTGAATGGAGACAAATGGTTTTTAATACTTGACGTGCTGTTGGAGTGTGAGCAAAGTAACATTTATGAAGGGATTCAGGGAAACCGGCAGGCCGGACTTGAGTCCTGGAGATGGGAAGTACAGTGCCTGCACTCTGAAGGAGGGGTGTTAATGTTGCAGTTTAAAAACTGTAGTGTAAAGCACCCTTCTGGCAAGACAGTGATGGAGTGAATGATGGTGAAAGTTTTTCTTTTCGGGCCACCCTGCCTTGGTGGGAATCGGCCGGTGTGATAATAAAAAAAAAAAAAATATATATATATATTATATATATATTTATTATAATGTGTGTATGTATAATGTATAGCAGCTGTTGCCATGAGTAAGATGCATCATGAAGCTGCTTTATATTACGATAGCGATATGTATCACTGGCGGTATAGCTCCAGGTATACCTCCAGGTATACCATCATCAGTACCATCATCAGAGTGGTGTAACCAAGCACACACTTGCCTCAGTTATTACTTGGGATTGCATGTTTAAAATCGTATCATATAAAGCTGTATAATTTCCGCTTAATATAGATAACAGGGAGGGAGGGCAGGAAGAAGGGAGATGAGAGGAGTGGGGTATGGTGGGGTGGAGAGGAGTAGGGGTGTGGTGTGGTGAAGAGGAGTGAAGTGTAGTGGGGTGGAGAGGAGTGGGGTGTGGTGGGGGTGGAAAGGTGTGGGGTGGGGTGGAAAGGTGTGGGGTGGGGTGGAAAGGTGTGGGGTGGGGTGGAAAGGAGTGAAGTGGGGTGTAGTTGGGTAGAGAGGAGAGGAGTGGGGTGTGGTGTAGGGTGGAGAGACGTGGGGTGCGGTAGGGTGGAGAGACGTGGGGTGTGGTGGGGTGGAGAGAGAGGAACATGGTGCTGAGAGGGGTAAGCAAAAACAACTAGGCGTGTACTGCTTTCAGCGGATATCCGATCACTGGGCTGCCTCACCCTGCTAATCCTGACCACTCTCATAGTCCAGTTACCTGACGTAGTCAGGGAGGGCAGTAGATTGGTTCGGTTTAACTTCTTCTCTTAGCGTCTTCGTGTTGCCAGATGAGCGAAGTTTATAATTTTTGCTCCAGTTGCTGCGTTACTGAAGGATAGACGAAAATAAACGAGATCAGAGTGCATGGTAATTTGAAATCACTCAGTGTGCAGAGCCCAAGACTGTTCAAAAGCCTCCCACCATGCATAAAAGGAATTACCAGTAGACCCCCGGCTGCTTTCAAAAAGGACCTGGACAGATACCTAAGTCAGTACCCAATCAGCCGGGCTGTGGTTCGTATGTTGGACTGCGTGCGGCCAGCAATAACAGCTTGGGTGATCAGGCCCAGATCCACTGTTGGGGTGTGTTAGTAACCATTTTGTCAAAGGCATTTGTAGAGAAGACGCTTGGCCTGTTCGGTGTGTGTGTGTGTGTGTGTACTCACATAAGAACATAAGAAAGAAGGAACACTGCAACAGGCCTACTGACCCATGCGGAGTAGGTCCATGCCCTCCCCCCGGATTAGACCAATGACCCACCCAGTCTGGTCATCCCCACTCAAGGATGGAGCACTGAACCAGATCCAGCAGCACAAGTTAGTCAGGTCCAACTCACACCCACCCACACCTACTCATGTATTTATCTAACCTATTTTTAAAACTACACAACGTTTTAGCCTCAATAACTGTACTCGGGAGCTTGTTCCACTCATCCACAACTCTATTACCAAACCAGTGCTTTCCTATATCCTTCCTGAATCTGAATTTTTCCAACTTGAAACCATTGCTGCGAGTCCTGTCTTGGCTGGAAATTTTCAGCACACTATTTACATCCCCTTTATTTATTCCTGTTTTCCATTTATATACCTCGATCATATCCCCCCTAATTCTACGCCTTTCGAGAGAGTGCAGATTCAGGGCCTTCAGTCTATCCTCATAGGGAAGATTTCTGATACATGGGATCATCTTTGTCATCCTCCTTTGTACGTTTTCCAGAGCATTTATATCCATTCTGTAATACGGTGACCAGAGCTGAGCAGCATAGTCTAAATGAGGCCTAACCAAGGATATATAGAGTTGAACAACCTGAGGACTTCTATTACTTATACTTCTAGATATGAAGCCAAGAATTCTGTTAGCTTTATTGCGAACACTAATGCACTGTTGTCTTGGTTTTAGGTTACTGCTAACCAGAACTCCTAAATCCTTTTCGCAATCGGTAGTATTAAGATCTACATTATTTAGTTTATATGTGGCGTGGTTATTTAATTGTCCAACATTTAGAACTTTGCATTTGTCAATATTAAACTGCATCTGCCACTTCTCCGACCATTGCGTCAGTCTATTCAAATCATCATGGAGTGCTCTAGTGTCCTCATTAGAATGAATTGGACGGCCTATTTTGGTGTCATCAACAAATTTGCTTATGTCGCTATTTATTCCCTCATCTATGTCATTTATGTAAATTGTGAACAACAACGGGCCCAACACTGACCGTGAGGAACACCGCTTGTGACGTGCCCCCATTTTGATTTCTCCCCATTTATGCTGTCTATTTGTCAGCCATGCCTCTACCCAGGAAAAAATTTCTCCTCCTATTCCGTGTGCCCTAAGTTTCCTCAATAGCCTCTGGTGTGGAACTCTATCGAAAGCCTTACTGAAGTCCATATACACAATATATTCATTACCATGATCTACCTCCTCAATCACCTTAGTGAAAAAAGTTAGTAAATTCATAAGACAGGAACGCCCCTTTGTAAAACTGTGTTGAGAATCATTAATCAATCTGTGCCTGTCAAGATGGCTACGAATTGCTTCGGCAATTATTGATTCCATAAATTTTCCCACTATGGAGGTAAGGCTTATTGGTCTATAGTTCGAAGCCAAGGACCTGTCACCTGCCTTGCAAATAGATATTACATTTGCCATTTTCCACTTATCAGGCACTATGCCAGTTTGTAATGATATGTTAAAAAGATTAGCCAAAGGTATGCTAAGTTCTTCTTTACATTCCTTTAACACCCTTGCAAACAGTTCATCAGGACCTGGGGATTTGTTAGGTTTTAGTTTCTCTATTTGTCTGAGGACCATGTCACTAGTTACCGCAATCGTACATAGTTTATTATCATCCTGTTCTACGTAATCTATTATTTCAGGAATATCGCTAGTATTTTCCTGGGTGAAAACTGAGAGGAAGTAGGTATTTAGAATTTCACACATATCCTTATCACTGTCTGTGATCTGACCAGAGTTACTCTTAAGTGGGCCAATCTTGTCCCTAATCTTACTTCTGTATACCTGAAAGAACCCTTTTGGGTTAGTCTTTGAATCCCTTGCGACCTTAGCCTCATAATCTCTTTTTGCTTTTCTTATTCCTTTCTTTATTTCTCTCTCTAATAGAATATATTGATTTCTTAACTGTCCATCCCCTCTCTTGATACGCCTATATATGCCTCTCTTTTGACCAATGAGATGGGATCATTTCTGTTAGATCTAATTTCCCTACTCGGAACAAAAGTTGTCTGGGCAGCTAGAACTATGCTATGAAAAACGTCATATTGGCAACCAAGATCACCTACCTGACCCATAGTTAGGACATCCCAATTTATCCCACCCAAGTAATTTTTCAGTCCCATGAAGTCGGCCAAGCGAAAATCTGGGACAGAGATTTGATTGCAGTTGTCTGGGTAATTCCATGATATATTGAAACTAAGTGATTTGTGATCACTTTTCCCAAGCTCCATTAACCTCAAGATTATTAATTAGTGAATCTTTTTTGGCAAGAACCAAGTCAAGCAGATTGTTTCCTCTAGTTGGTTCTGTCACAACCTGTTCTAAAAAGCAATCCTGAACCGTGTCAAGAAAGTCACTAGACTCAAGATCCTGTCATATTGTTCCAATCAATTTGTCTAAAGTTAAAATCTCCCATTATCACAACATTTTCATATCCAGATGCCTTATGAATTTCGTCCCATAACAGCTTACTGCACTCCCTATCAAGGTTTGGGGGCCTATAAATCGCACCCAAAATTAATTTGTCACGACCCTCGAGAAACTGAAGCCAAACCGATTCTGTTTGATGTTTCTAATCTTATATCATGTCTAAGACAACATTTTAAATTTTCTCTGACAAACATCGCCACACCACCACCCTTCCTGTTGACCCTATCAGTGTGGAATAGTTTATAACCCTGTATGTTGCGTTCAGAAGGCATTTCTCTATCTTTCAGGTTGAACCAGGTCTCTGTTATACCAGTAATCTCTATATTACCTACACTTGCAAGTAATTTTAGCTCATCTATCTTATTTCTTAGACTCCTACTATTTGTATAGTAAACCTTAAGGGAGCTAGTCACTCGTTTCCCTCTATCTCTCTCTCTTTGTTTGTTGATCAGTTGATTTACCATTACTAGCAACTTTATTTTGAATATTGTCTTTTAAACATATCCCTGAGGTATCCCGGTAATAACTGCTGTTTTTAACCCTAATGTTGCAGCCTGATTGTTTCCCACAAACACCCATACCTCTATAATCTATCAGTTTAAATTCCTAGACAAGTCATCAATTGCCCTCTCAATTGAATTGGCTAATGTAACCACTCCATCCCCAGAGAGATGAACCCCATTCCTTGCATACATATCACGTTTGCCAAAGAAAAGGCTGCCTCCACTACATCGCTTCCCAAACTATTCCACTTCCTGACTACTCTGTCGCTGAAGAAATACTTTCTAACATCCCTGTGATTCATCTGTGTCTTCAACTTTCAACTGTGTCCCCTTGTTGCTGTGTCCCATCTCTCGAACATCCTGTCTTTGTCCACCTTGTCAATTCCTCTAAGTATTTTGTATGTCGTTATCATGTCCCCCCTTTCTCTCCTGTCCTCCAGTGTCGTCAGGTTGATTTCCCTTAACGTCTCCTCGTAGGACATACCCCTTAGCTCTGGGACTAGTCTTGTTGCAAACCTTTGCACTTTCTCTAGTTTCTTTACGTGCTTGGCTAGGTGTGGGTTCCAAACTGGTGCCGCATACTCTAATATGGGCCTAACGTACACGGTGTACAAGGTCTTAAACGATTCCTTATGAAGATGTCGGAATGCTGTTCTGAGGTTTGCTAGGCGCCCATATGCTGCAGCAGTTATTTGGTTGATGTGCGCTTCAGGAGATGTGCCTGGTGTTGTACTCACCCCAAAAGCTTTTTCCTTGAGTGAGGTTTGTAGTCTCTGGCCCCCTAGACTGTACTCCGTCTGCGGTCTTCTGTGCCCTTTCCCAATCTTCATGACTTTGCACTTGGTGGGGTTGAACTCCAGGAGCCAATTGCTGGACCAGGTCTGCAGCCTGTCCAGGTCCCTTTGTAGTTCTGCCTGGTCTTCGATCGAATGAATTCTTCTCATCAACTTCACGTCATCTGCAAACAGGGACACCTCAGAGTCTATTCCTTCCGTCATGTCGTTCACAAATACGAGAAACAGCACTGGTCCTAGGACTGACCCCTGTGGGACCCCGCTGGTCACAGGTGTGTGTGTGTGTGTGTGTGTGTGCGCGCGCGCGCGCGTGTGTGTGTATGCAATAAACCACGAGGAATGGGGATTAGAAATCAGAGCGTGAGGCCTTTCTGTGAAGCCGTCTTCAGGAGCTAGGTTATTTAGTAAATTGGCTTGTCATTGGCTAGGAATTCTGAGAAGTGGTAGGAATTCAGTGCTACATGTCTTTTTGAATGGGTGCCAAACGTCTTTTTCAAAATGGCTACTACATGTCTTTGAAAATGAGAATAGTAGTAATAAAAACATTAGACTGGGGAGAAAGGACGAAAATGTGATATGACAAAGTGGAGAGGCAAGAGGGCCCTAAAAGCGAGTATTAAGGGATGATAAAGAGAAGAGCTAATAGAATGACAAAGGGGTGAGGGGACGGGAACGATAACTCAGGATGTGAATGGTACGACAATACGATAGAAAAAAAAGAGAACAAAGGGGCGATTGAAGAGTGCGGAAGAGGGGAGTGAAGGAAGGGGAGAAGCAATGGGAAGGAGAGTGCAAATGACATCAGTCTTCTCTTTCCTGTTAATGTAGGTCTCTGACTCTCTCCACCCTTATTCTCTGCATCATCTTTCTCCTCATCCTGATGCTCCTTCCTCTTTTCTTCACTTCTGCTTCTTCCTCTTTCCCCCTCACCACATTCTACCTCCTGGTCGTTCCCTTTCCCTTGGGTTTTCCCGGTTAAAACCCAAATATTACGTGAAATTTACTGAATCAATGCTTCACGTGTTTTACACACACACACACACACACACACACACACACACACACACACACACACACACACACACACACACACACACACACACACACACACGCAGGGACGATCCACACTGACAGAGAATCGAACCTTTCATCACTCCTTGTATTAAGTAACCCAAATGGGTTTAGCGCCTCACAAAGGAGCAAGGTAAAAATCGATGGGCAGACTGCATTTATAAACAATAAAACAGCTTATGATAAAGTTCTTCACGAGAGATGAATGTGGAAATTACAAAACATATCAAGAGCAAAAAATGTCGATTATTTCGGTGGATGAGAGACTTCTTATGTGATGTCACAAGTGAGATCCTTCAGTGATCGGTGCTCTTGTGGTGATGTCACAAACGAGCTCCTGCAGTGATCGGTGCTCTTGTGATGTCACAAATGAGCTCCTGCAGTGATCGGTGCTCTTGTGATGTCACAAAGTGAGCTTCTGCAATGATCATTACTCGCCCCTCTGATGATTAATAGCAAGGATAAATAGCCTTCGAGAAGAGAATTTTTCTTCTCGGTTTCATAAACAATGAACAAAAAATCCTATGCAGAATTGAAAACGAAGATGATTTTAAAATTTTACGAATGAGGTTTCGAATAATGGATCTCTTGGATTTTAAAGTAGGTAGTGAAATTTGTTGTGATATTCTGTATACTGGGAATACATGACAGTAGAGATAAGCAACATGGGGAGTGTAGTGTGTTACTATGTTAAGAGTGTGGGACTGAGAGAAAGACGCTTATACTAGTATACTGCAGACAAGTAAGGTGAGGCAGTTGGAGGAGGCGTCACCGGTGGACAAAATCTTCTAGTGGAAGTAGGTCATGTACTATATAGGTTAGGCAGTCGTTGAAGAATTCCCCGTATCAAGATTCCAGGATGTTGCTACAGGTATTATGTAAATGGTTTAAACTTGCCAGATTTCTAAACCATTTATATCATGCCTGTTAGACACGGCAACATCTTTGAATCTTGAATACAGGGAATTCTTCAACGCTTGCCTAAACTATAGGTGTGACCTACTTCCACTAGGGGATTTTGTCCATTAGTGGCGCCGCCTCCAGTTTAGAGAGACCTTGGTGTTGGTTTCCAGAGAAAATGATTTACAATATTTACACAATGGGAAAAGTCACACGAGTGTAATATAGTGTGATTTTTACTGACAATATTTCGCCCACATGGTGGGCTTTATCAAGTTATATATCTACGTGCGAAAAGAATGTATCTATATATAGGAAATGTAGTGACGTTAAGCCATCTTCTAGCTCAAAGTAGAGTTGTATGTGGCTTGATAAGGCCCACTGTAGGGGCGAAACGTTGTTAATAAAGGATCAGATTACAGATTATACTGCATTTGTCTTTTTTTCTTCTTTGGTGTTGGTTTAATGGATCTGAATCAAATCGACTAAACGCTAGCTACTCTGGCTGGATGTCACCTGCTCACCACCAACCACATATACACACTAACGTAAAGATGAAAACAAAGTCTAGGTGTAAATATACTGAGATATATACACCTCTTCAAGCATGTACACTGCTCATCTCGACGCATCCACAGGAAAAACGTTATATTTTTCAATATATACATCGCGTACACAACAAGAAAGATACATTTTTCACAATATATATACAGTGTGTGCCCTTGGTGTGATTATAATTCATAAATTACAAGTTATAAGCAGGAAAATTATATAATTGTAATTTGTGAGAAACTCTTATGCTTTACTGGCTAATTTTAAAATGCCTTTCAAATACATGGATGGCAAAACTGTTATATATATTTTTAATATATACAAGTGGAATATGTGGCAGTGGTATTGTGTAGGCATCTCTAAGAGGAAACATGTGGCAAGTAGATTACCTTCAAAAATATAAGACAAAAATAGGTTCTAGGATTATTATTATTATTATTATTATTCCATCGTGAGCACTAAACCCTTAGGGATAATACAGCGCTTGTGGAATGAGATCCAATTATATTTTACCAGATGCAGATATATAGTCCAAATGTAATGTTGTGTGTGTGTGTATATATATATATATATATATATATATATATATATATATATATATATATATATATATATATATATATATATACACATACATATACATACAGACACACAGAACTCATCACCACGGAGAAATGACTGCACTTGGGGTTTCAGAACTGAGACGTGAGAGTTAAAGACACTGGAAATACTCTCCTCGATATGTTACTACACACACACCGACTTCTCTAGGTCCAGCGTGCATTGTCTGCTGATTTGTCGTCCCTCGTTTCTAGGTGTACTACATGTTTCAGAAATTTTAAAGTTTGCTTTTTGTCTCTGTCAAGTTTGATTAGGGTAATGTATATTCACGTATATTTAACTGAGAACGAAATATAAAAACGAGTGGATAAAGTCTGGTAGCGCGGCGTATTGTAATATCTAGCGTGTATTTACTGGCGATAGCTGAAACAAAAAAAAAAATGTTGGTTGAAGACCGGGCTGACACAGATGGAGAGAGAAGATAACTAAATATAAATTTAATAAATGTGAGAAAGTAGACAAGGAACAAGAACTATTTTAGCAGCAAGGAGAACAAGAACTCTTGGTACCAGCAGCAGTATTGAGAACAAGAACTCTTGGTACCAGCAGCAGTATTGAGAACAAGAACTCTTGGTACCAACAGCAGTATTGAGAACAAGAACTCTTGGTACCAGCAGCAGTATTGAGAACAAGAACTCTTGGTACCAGCAGCAGTATTGAGAACAAGAACTCTTGGTACCAACAGCAGTATTGAGAACAAGAACTCTTGGTACCAGCAGCAGTATTGAGAACAAGAACTCTTGGTACCAACAGCAGTATTGAGAACAAGACCTTTTGGTACCAGCAGCAGTATTGAGAACAAGACCTTTTGGTACCAGCAGCAGTATTGAGAGCAAGAACTCTTGGTACCAGCAGCAGTATTGAGAACAAGAACTCTTGGTACCAACAGCAGTATTGAGAGCAAGAACTCTTGGCACCAGCAGCAGTATTGAAAACAAGAACTCTTGGAAGCAGTATTGAGAACAAAAAGTCTTGGCACCAGCAGCAGTATTGAGAAGAACTCTTGGTACCAGCGGCAGTATTGAGAAGAACTCTTGGTACCAGCGGCAGTATTAAGAACAAGAACTCTTGGTACCAACAGCAGTATTGAGAACAAGAACTCTTGGTACCAGCAGCAGTATTGAGAAGAACTCTTGGTACCAGCGGCAGTATTGAGAAGAACTCTTGGCACCAGCAGCAGTATTGAGAAGAACTCTTGGTACCAGCGGCAGTATTAAGAACAAGAACTCTTGGTGCCAACAGCAGTATTGAGAACAAGAACTCTTGGTACCAACAGCAGTATTGAGAACAAGAACTCTTGGTACCAACAGCAGTATTGAGAACAAGAACTCTTGATACCAACAGCAGTATTGAGAGCAAGAACTCTTGGCACCAGCAGCAGTATTGAAAACAAGAACTCTTGGAAGCAGTATTCAGAACAAGAAGTCTTGGCACCAGCAGCAGTATTGAGAAGAACTCTTGGTACCAGCAGCAGTATTGAGAACAAGAACTCTTGGTACCAGCAGCAGTATTGAGAACAAGAACTCTTGGTACCAACAGCAGTATTGAGAAGAACTCTTGGTACCAGCAGCAGTATTGAGAACAAGAACTCTTGGTACCAGCAGCAGTATTGAGAACAAGAACTCTTGGTACCAGCAGCAGTATTGAGAACAAGAACTCTTGGTACCAGCAGCAGTATTGAGAACAAGAACTCTTGGTACCAGCAGCAGTATTGAGAACAAGAACTCTTGGTACCAGCAGCAGTATTGAGAACAAGAACTCTTGGTACCAACAGCAGTATTGAGAACAAGAACTCTTGGTACCAGCAGCAGTATTGAGAACAAGAACTCTTGGTACCAACAGCAGTATTGAGAGCAAGAACTCTTGGTACCAGCATTAGTATTGAGAACAAGAACTCTTGGCACCAGCAGCAGTATTGAAAACAAGAACTCTTGGTACCAGCAGCAGGGGAAAAAACTATTTGTACCAGCAGCAAGAATAACGAGAACTCTTGCTACCAGCAGCACAGAGAACAGAAACTCTTGGTACCAATAGCAGTGAGAACAGGAACTCTTGGTACCAACAACAGAGATAACAGGAACTCTTGGTACCAACAGCAGAGAGAACAGGATCTCTTGGTTACAAGAACAGGAAGAGCAGGAACTCTTGGTACCAACAGCAGGGAGAACAGGAACTCTTGGTACCAACAGCAGGGAGAACAGGAACTCTTGGTACCAACAGCAGGGAGTGCAGGAACTCTTGGTACCAACAGCAGGGAGAACAGGAACTCTTGGTACCAACAGCAGGAAAAACAGGAACTCTTGGTACCAACAGCAGGAAAAACAGGAACTCCTGGTACCAGCAGCAGGGAGAACAGGAACTCTTGGTACCAGCAGCAGGAAAAACAAGAACTCTTACTGTAACTTTAAACTACATAAGAAATAAAGTAGGAGAGGCTATCGGAAAACATTTCTTAACAAAGAGTGCCAGATGAAAGACACGAGACCATTTGGACCAAGAAATGAAACATGTATGAGAGACAGAGACAGAGACAGACAGAGACAGACAGACCTTTTTATTTCGGTCTCTGAAACACTTCAGCAGATGGTCTACGGATGAAGCCAAACTATACTGGCCTTTTTTACCCGTTGCTTCACTTTTCAGTTCAAGCGGGGTTTTTTTTTTCACTTTCCATCCACAAATGTTGATGATACTTAAATGTAAGTAAAGTGGTAGATGACTGCCATGAAATTAAGAGAATTAAAGTGTTTCAAGTCTATTAGAAATTGTGAACACTTAAATGACAAAAGACTAGCCGATACGAACATAAGCTTGATTATTATTTTGTTAATTATTATTATGTATTTAGTACTACTGTTATTATTATTATTATTATTATTTATTATGAAATGCTACATTCATAGGGTTCGTACAGACTGTGGAATGCAAGATATTCATGTTTGACGCAGAGATGGGAAGGATAGCCCCAAGAGCCCTTCACCAGCCTTAAGGGGTGCCTTACTTCCCCCTTTTCCCTTGAAGGGCATAAGATCTATTCCTGTAGCTTAAAGCAAGTAATTATGAATAGGTCATTACGTCTGTAACTTACAGGCGAGACAGTCGAAATTAGTCTTGTTATTGTCATATCTTTTTAGAAATTGGTCGCTTATCCTATAATTCTTGTGTTTTTCTTCTCTCTCTCTCTCTCTCTCTCTCTCTGGTATCTTCTCAGAGCGTTTGTTGTCCTTCCCTTTTCTTTTGCTGTTGTTGCTAGTGTTGCTGTTGTTGCTATTGTTACTCGTGTTGTTGCTGATGTTGCCAGTGTTGTTGTCACTGTTTTCACTTCTCTTGCCACTCTTGTTGCTGTTGAGGGAGTCAGAATGAGGGGAAGCAGTATGAGGTTGCAATATGAGGGGGGGGTCAGTATGAGATTGCAGAACGAGGGGGGACAGTATGAGGTTGCTGTTGTTGCTCCTGCTGCTGCTGTTGGTATTGCTGCTGTTGTGCCCCTTCTGATACTGCTAATGTTGCCCCTGCTGCTTTAGCTAACCCCCGCTTCTGTATTCCTGCTGTGTCGATGCTGACTCTTGCCCACCGCGGCTTTTGTTATGGTTACACTTCTCAGTATTTGGGATTTTTTTTTTACGTTTTCCGCTCTCCTTTGTTGTTGTTTACATGTATTTCGTCGTTTCTCTTCATTGTAGCTCTACACATGTACGAACGCGCCCATACGAACCCACGCACACGCACGAACGCGCGCACATGAATATACAAGAATATAGTATGTACGAACGTACATGCAGTACTAATATTCGTACACGGAAACACGTACAGATGAGTCATGGGGATGTTAGGAAGTATTTCTTTAGCCTTAAAATCGTCAAAGTGGTAGAGTGGTAGAGGCAGGATCCATACTTAGCTTTAAGAAGAGGTACGATAAGGTTCTCGAAACCAGGAGCCCAATAGTGGACAGTGAAGAGACGGGGCCAGGAGCAGAGATTCGACCATTGCAATCAAGTAGTATATGTGAGTAAGCATACGAGTGCAAATATGCATGAACACACGTTCACTCAAGAGCACGTGCACTCATGAACACGTGCACTCATGAACACGTGCACTCATGAACACGTGCACTCATGAACACGCACACAAGAGCACGTGCACTCATGAACACGTGCACTCATGAACACGCACCCAAGAGCACGTGCACTCATGAACATGCGCCCAAAAACACGTGCACTCATGAACACGTACCCAAGAACGCTTGCACTCATGAACACGTACCCAAGAACACGTGCACTCATGAACACATACCCAAGAACACGTGCACTTATGAACACGCACCCAAGAACACGTGCACTTATGAACACGCACCCAAGAACACGTGCACTTATGAACACGCACCCAAGAACACGTGCACTTATGAACACGCACCCAAGAGCGCGCACTCAAGAAAGCGTACCCAACAGAACAATCGCACTCAGCATGTGATCCCATGAGCACAAACACTTAACACGTGCACTCATGCACACGAGTGCTTAAAACATGCAGTCACGAACACACACATTCAAGAACACAAACATGTACATTCAAGAACACGTACACGTACATTCAAGAACATAAACACGTATATTCAAAGCACAAACACGTACTTTCAAGAACACGAACACGTATATTAGCGAACACCAACACGTACATTAAAAAAAGCACAAACGTACATTTATGAACATGTACATTCAAGAACACGAACACGTACATTCAAAAGCACAAACGTATGTTCAACACCACCACATACATTCAAGAACATGTACGTTCAAGAACACAGACACGTACATTCAACAATACGAACACGTACATTCAGGAACACGAGCACACGTAACACACGCATTAAAAATAAAGGAACACGTACACTGGAGAACACGCACACTGGTGAACACAAAACTACATTGCGGATCGTCTTAACATACCGAGATATACATTGGACGATATTGTAGAGAGTTGAATCATGCAATCAAGAAGTTTATGGCGTGTAATTAGTGCTTAATTGCATTCATTACTGTCATTACCTTGATTACTTTTGTCTCCCGTGTTCTGGTCTGCTTCTGTCTCCTCACCCTCTCTTCTACATTTCCATCCGCCTCTTGTACCTTTGCCTTCACCCTCCTGCGCTTGTTTTACATCTGTTATATAATTTTATATAATATCTATATATATATATATATATATATATATAATATATATATATATATATATATATATATATATATATATATATATATATATATATATATAATATATATATATAATATATATATATATTATACATATACATACATACGGTGCTTCAGCGATTGTAATTTGGACAGACATGTAAACCCTTTGATGTTAGGTTACAACAACAGCGATACTCGACCTGCACAGCACAAGACTCTGTTGCTATATTTAATCACACACGTGTATACAATAACCCTGCAAAATGGTGGGAAGCCAGAATAATTGTTCCTAGTTCATCTTGGCTGGAAAGAAATATCTTAGAATTGTCAGTTATAAAGCATGATAACCTTTCACCATATAGTAATAGCTAAGACTTGTACAAACTAGATTCATTTATGATAGAGGTTATTGTACGTAAACTTTAACCTGATATTTTTCAAGAATTCTCCGGATTGTTTTAAATGTCGTGATTCTACGCGGACATCTCACTACAGCTGCCTGCTAGAAGATAAAATTTGATGTTTGGGCCTTTGTTAGACATGTCAACTCTTTGTTAGACTATTGTCTACCAGTGGGTTTTATGGACACCATTTCCTTGTTTATGGTCTGTATACTTCGATCCCATAAGGGGCTCGAGGTATACAGACCAATTAATCTTCTGAGTTTCTGTCTCCATGTAGGTTATTATTGAGCATGTATATATATACATATATATATGTCGTGCCGAATAGGTAAAAACTGGTCAATTAGCAAGAACTCATTTAAAATTAAGTCCTTTCTAAAATTTTCTCTTATACATTTAAAGATATATATTTTTTTTCATATGTAAAAAATTAATAATTTTGTACCAGAAGAACCTTTTACATAACCTTATTATAACAAAGGCAATTTAATTTAGCCTAATCCAACTAAATCTATTTTAGATACGTTTACAGTAATTTAATAATAAACAAACACAATTAAATATATTTTTTTCGTTTGGTTCAGAATTATTTTTTGCGAAATTATTTCATACACAAATTTTCGCTTGTCTTATTCGGCAAGAATAGTATTGCTATTTAAGCCAAAATCACAAGTTTTACCTGTTATATATATATATATATATTCATGGGGAAGTGGAACAGAATTCTTCCTTCGTAAGCCATGCGTGTCGTAAGAGGCGATTAAAATGCCAGGAACAAGGGGCTAGTAACCCTTATCCTTATGTGTATGTGTTTGCTATTTCCACCTGTTTGTATTTGTTACTTTTGTTGTTTTCCTAACATTTCTTCATAATTGATTTATCTGGTGTTTCCCTCCACCCTGCCTCTTCCTCTACATCTGTTCCTCCTTATTCCATCTACCGTCCCCCACTATCCTCATGTTTTCCACCATGTAATTAGCGTTGCTTGATTACCTCTTCCTCCATGACTTAGCCAGTCCCTTAGAGATACTTTCCTCCCGACCCCGGTGCACTTAACTAACATTTCCTCCACACCTGTTCCTCCATAACCCCTCTAGTGCTTTTTCTGTGTCACCTCCTCCATGCATTTTGTTTCCTTTCACCAGAGTGGTATAACTCTTCTTACATATTTATTCCTTTTTTGTAATTGATTTACATATGCTTGTTCTTCCATGCTTTTATTAACACTTTCCGTATCTGTACCATCAGAGAGGAGCCACGTGGTGCGTTCTAAGTATTTTTGTAGATCAGTCATGCAAAATAGCTGAGAACTTCTCACTTTGTATATATTGTTTGTCTCCACAGTATATACCTACCCGTCTGTGGATGAAGTCTGATTGAAACTCCATTCCACAGGCGCTGTATGGGCCTGTGGAATTTAATAATAATAATAATACACCATCAGCTACACCTGATTCTGTCTCTACACCTGGTCATCCATGCCTCGCATGCCTGATCATCCACCCAGTGTCCTGTTCACCTCTGTTCCTGCCTTAACATATATATGTTCTTAGCTGTTGTCAATGAAAAAAAAAAACAAATTCCATGGCTGCAATGCTTCACAACTAACCTAGCCATTTGATATGAAAACTATACAATGTTTTGGTCCGTTCTGGACCATTGTCGAAAAATATATACTTTTCCTTTCTAATCTGTGGGTTATTCGAATTGTTATTTATGTACCTTCATTATTTTGATGCACTGATGCCTCGTGAAGGTTCTCACCTTGCTGGCGGCAGCGGCGGCGGCCCGGTGGCTCATGTCGGGCGTGAATCCGCTGTCATTACAACAGCCACACAGTCCCTACTACCAGGTGGGGTCCCATTCTTACAGATTTCCTCTTCGAGGAGCAGGGAAGGAATGTCCTTCGCTGACGCCTCCTTCCCCGTCTTTCCAGTCATGGCTCACAACTTAGTTCGCCGTATTAACTAATTTTCCTCATGAGAGTATCAATTAGAAATTCATGTAGTCAGTTTTGGGGCGTAGCGTATAAAAAAAAACTTTCACTGTAAAGCTACGTTTCGTTGTAATGACTGGCGGATTCACGCCACCCACACCCTGACTAGAGTTGTCAGGTGTCACTGCTAACTGTGTCACTCTTACGAGAAACATTTTGACGACTGATGACTGAATTCCTTAGCGGTAACGCACAGGATTTTGGCCAGTCGGCGGACGATGCACCGCCCCCCTCCCCCCTTTCCCAGAAACTTGTGCTTTGGGTAATCATGATAGAGAAAATTCGTGTTTTGGAATGAATGAAGAGGCCTTGTGTGGGAGGTGTGGGGAGAATTGTTGGGTGTTGTGTAGTAATTGCCAGAGGCGAGACAAACGAGGAGTGACGGTGGTGTGGGTGTCGGAGATTTGTTATGTGATTGGTGGTGGTGTTAAGTGGTTAAAAATGGTGGAGATTTGTTATTTGGTTGGTTTATGGTTAGAGGTGACGGTGGTGGTTTGTTGTGTGGTTGGTTGTGTGGTTAATGGTTGTTTTGTGTGGCAGAGGGGTTGTGTTGTTTGGCTGTGCTGGTGGATTCGTTGGGTGGCTGTTTTGATGGTTGTGTTGGTGGCTTTGTTTTGTGGTTGTGTTGGTGGATGCGTTGGTGGGTGTGTTGTGTGGTTGTGCTGGTAGACATGTTGGTGGATGTGTTGTGTGGTTGTGGTTTGTGGTTGTGCTGTGTGGTGATTAGCGATATGGTTATTTATAGTTTAGTTATGGTTGACACTGCAAGTGTTTGTGGTGGAGATGATTGATGGCGAGGCTAATGATGGTATTGATGTTGACGATGGTAATTATACTGCAGATTAACGATAATGGTGGTTAATGATGTTGGTGGACGTGATGGTGGTGATGGTGATTGTAATGTTGCTATTGGAGGTGCGAATGTTAATTGTTATGATTACAGTGATGGTAATGTTGATGGTGGGGATGCTAGCAGTGTTGGTTATGTTGATGATGTTAGTAGGTGGTGGCAGTTTTGGTAAAGATAGTAATGATGGTAGTGATGCTGGTAGGGGTGATGCTAGTAGTAATGGTGGGTATGCTAGTGATGATGCTGTTGATGGTGATGATGGTAGTGATGCTATTAATTAATGGTGCTGGTAGTGATTCTAGTGGTAGTGATGCTATTAATGGTGCTGGTAGTGATACTAGTAATGTTGCTGGTGGTAGCGATTCTAGTAACACTAGTAGTGATGCTAGTGATACTTGTAATGCTGGTGGTAGTGATGCTAGTGATAGTGATGCTGGTGGTAGTGATGCGGGTGGTAGTGATGCTGGTGGTAGTGATGCGGGTGGTAGTGATGCTGGTGGTAGTGATGCTGGTGGTAGTGATGCTGGTGGTAGTGATGCTAGTGATAATGATGCTGGTGGTAGTGATGCTAGTGATAATGATGCTAGTGATAATGATGCTGGTGGTAGTGATGCTAGTGATACTAGTAGTGATGGTATTAGTGGTGTTGCTAGTAGCAGTAATCATGCCATATATGACGGCACATATGGGTGTCACCAGCAGCAACATATGCGCCCATGAGCAGCCTCTCTTTCCCCTCCCTCCCCCTGGAGAGATTGGAGAGTGGGGGGTGATGGGGGGAGGAGTGTCAGCAGGATGAGGCAACAACAGCAGCTGAGGCAGGAACGGCGAACCAGCCAGCCAGCAGCTCAGTCTGTCCAGTATCGCAACTGCGTGTAGTATGCTCGTCCCAGTGCTGCTCTGGCTATATCCACGCGTCTCTCGTATCCTACCATTCTCTAGCCCTCATGTGGTCACCTAGTCGCCAGACGAGGACACAGTATTGACAACTCACACGAGTGTGTGTGATCGCTATTTACAGTCTAATTGAAAACATACACAGAGTACCTCTGTGTATGTTTGGAAACACTGGCAAGAGTTTAGCATTGAGTATTTGACTGTACTGTGACAGACTCGATATCTTCGTCAAGCTTGCCTGTGTGTTGTCAGCATTATTAAGGTGTCGCAACGCGTAAAAGGTCGGAAGATAAAACTTGAATGTCCAAAATGTGACGCATCAAACTGAAATGTTTGTATAAATATATACGAAGTGAAGTGCGTCAGGAATATCATCGGAGCCAGTTTCTCAAGTGTTTAATATTCATGATTGCTGGTAAACATGGTTTTTAGTTAAGAGTAGTTAATTCTCTTAGTGAAGAGGCAGGATAGTAACTAGACTAATAGTAAACTACGGACCTACATAAATTTGCTGAGTAGCGATAGTAGAGATAACTGGGCTAAGTCACCACGCTACATAACCTCTTGTCGACGATAACAGCGTAGGAAGTTCTACTCAAACACATCGACAATGGCCTCGAGAGGACGTTTATTGGCAGTAATAATGGGGAAAAAACATTTTTCATGGTAGCGGCAAGCTTTATGGTGAGTGTGACTTGACACAGTCCTGATGTTATTCTGATATCTAACGGATTGCTAGGTGTTGGGAGGGAGGGGGTGGAGAGGGAAATGGATGGATGGGGGGGAGGGAATGAGTTATGGGGAGGGTGAGGTGTGTGGAGGAAGAGGTAGGGGAGAGTACTGTCATGGAAGGTGGATATAGAGGGGGAGGAGGGACGGACGAGGATTTTTTTTTTTTTTTACAAAATTAGGAAAACTCGCATTGTGCAAGTGGTGTTATTGTGTGATAGTTACGTCGCGGGGAAAAGGTTATGCTAGCCAGTCCTCCATTACACAGGGTAATGAAATTTCAGTCAGAGTTGTGAAGGCTTCAGAAAGGCGATGGTGATATCGTTAAACTGAGAAGGATCACTTGTAATAATAACGTTGGGTACGTCCAGTAACTGGATGGGTGATGAGATCCTTTCCTCGGATCTATCCTGATTAACCCCCTCCCATTCCCCAGGCGGTGTATGAACCTTACACATTTAGCACTTTCCCATGAATATTAAATAATAATAATAATAATAATAATAATAATAATAATAATCCACAGCATAACTTCTCTCAAGTTAAATAAGCTTTCAGTTGTCATTGGCTTAGTTAGATGTGTAGTTAAAAATGTTTAATCTATTGATGTGGTGCTATGCCGGTGGGATGGGGGGAGACCCCCCCCCGGGTCTCTACATAAAATAGTGCTCTGGGGACAAAATTTTTTTTATAAATAAGTTCATACCATCTTGTAAGGAAAAAAAAAAACCAAAGCTGGTTGACAGGTTACGTACATTGCCAGTACTTGGTTTGACACTGAAGTTGAAGATCTTCCCACAAATTGATTGAAGCATTTTGTATGACGTGATCGTATCCCCTCTTGTTTCTCATTACTCTAGAAGCTGTGTTGTGGTGTGCCCGATGTACCGGAGGATGGGGAAGGTAATTAGGTTAGGTAAGATTCGTCAGGAAGCAGGTCAGTTGTTTCCTGACGCGGGTTCATGCATATGATGACCCGCCACTGGAGCTTTTGGTCATGTGACCTCCAGGCCCAGGTATCGAGGCCTTCCGCCGGCTTTCCGGTCAACCCCTTTAAAAATTATAACCACATTAATTTGTAGAAAGGTAAAGTTGTATCCTTGTAATGTTTGTAGATTGTTAAGGTCTATTAAAGCCAGAGATTGATGCTACACATGATCGAAACGTTTCAGAATGTTATCATATTGGTGAACAAACACACACAAACCCGTTTCGCTCTGTATAAGGAATTATCAAGCACTTCGTGGAGCGAAACGTTGTCCCAATAAAAGCTTACTCTGCACCGTCTCTTTCCTTTACTGTTGTCAACAGTGCATCACTTAGAGCAGTGTAGTCCCTGTTTAAACGGGCTCACTGCTGACAAAACTGTTTTTCAGTTCATTAAGCACACATTACAGTATATAACTGACAGAACACTGTTGAAAGGTTGCTCGTAACCTGCTGTTATTATAATGTTCAAAAAGTTCATATTCAAAACATATCTTGACATCGGTTTTCATTAGTGTAAGAACTCGTGATGTTTTGTTCCTAGAAGCTAAACAGGGAAAGCAAAAAACAAGCTGGAGGAGAGAGAAGAGAGAGAGAGGGAGAGAGAGAGAGAGAGAGAGAGAGAGAGAGAGAGAGATGCATGGAGAACTATTTACAAAGTCGTCTAAATACAATGATTGTATTTAATCGTGCGTTATTCAGATGCGTAATCTCACTCGCAATTATTCTCTCTCTCTCTCTCTCTCTCTCTCTCTCTCTCTCTCTCTCTCTCTCTCTCTCTCTCTCTCGCAGGCGATGTGGGATTTGTTGTTGTGGGTGTGGGCGCATGCTGAGTATGGGAGTGCCAGCTCTGGAGGTTGATGTGGGCGTGTAGAACCGGGTGGTGGGTGCATGAGTGTGAGTTGTATTGAATATGTAGGCGGGTCGGCGGATGAAGTGAATTAAGTGGGTGGAGGAGGAGGTGGTGGAGAGTTGGGCGGGGGTAAGCGTGGGCGTGACACCCACTCAGTGACCAGTGGGAAGTGGGCGGAGGTAAGGTAGAGGATGTGGGGCGCGGGTGTTGGGCGGCCGTCGGTCACTGCGGTATGGGAGAGGTGTATAAAATATATATGAGTATCAGTAGACGGTATGAGCAATCTCATAAGTCGATAGATAGAGTCGCTGGACCGTCAGGAAATAGCACATGAATGGAGGTACATAAATTGGGGCGTGAGCTGGGCCGGTATCCAGAGGTATGAGGTGAACAGGTATCCAGAGTTATGAGGTGAACCGGTCTCCAGGGGTATGAGCTGGACCGGTCTCCAGGGGTATGAGCTGGACCGGTCTCCAGGGGTATGAGCTGGACCGGTCTCCAGGGGTATGAGCTGGACCGGTCTCCAGGGGTATGAGCTGGACAGGTATCCAAGGGTATGAGGTTGACCGGATTTCAGGGCCATGAAATAGACTGGTCTCCAGGGGCATGAGCTGGATCGGTCTCGAGGGGACATGAGCTGGACCGATCTCGAGGGGCATGAGCTGGACCGGTATTTCTACTACTGGCAGTGAGAGTGAGCAGGAAACACAGAGCAGAAGACCTCACACGGAGACTTCCCAAAGACTACCTAGTACGACTTCTCTCTCGAATGAGGATGAGGCAAGGAGAGTGGAGTGTAACTGTACTGGGAGTAAGAAGCAGGTAGACCTCATATTCCCAGTACAGTACAGGTGACATGTAAACTAGGAATCGTAGACATCGACAGTAAATTGCGAGAAATGAAGTGTATAGCCGACTGTGAGATTTGCTCTGGGGGAGACACCAGGATGTACGCCCATCCGCTCTGGCTAATACTACATTAGTTTTTTTTTTTTGTTATTATAGAGGTGGGTGTGGGTAAATGGGGTGGGACGGGAGGGGGAGAGAGTTTTTATGGAGTGTTGTAGGGGGGTGGGCCAGGGTTTGTGTACCTTCCCTGGCTAATCAGTGTATTGGGTGAAGCCATTATTAAATTAGGTACCATGCTACGTACAATAATTGGGTTACTAAACATTTTTTTTTGTCTTGCACAATGTGTTTGGGGATGGATCAGTGGGTGAGTGAGTGTGGGAATGGGTGAATGCGTGTGTGTATGTGTGTGTGTGTGTGTGTGGATAAGTGTGTGTGTGTGGATAAGTGTGTGTGTGTGGATAAGTGTGTGTATGTGGATAAGTGTGTATGTGGATAAGTGTGTGTGTGGATAAGTGTGTGTGTGGATAAGTGTGTGTGTGTGGATAAGTATGGCGATGGGTCTTCTGTGTAAATTATGACTTGTGATGTCATCTCTCTTAGTCATACTCGTTCTTTCCCAGTACCCCGCCCACACCAACAGCCCGCCCACACCAACAGCCCGCCCACACCGACAGCCCGCCCACCAGTTGGTGGTGGTGACTTCCTGCCATTGGTGGTGCTTCCATCCAGCTCTGATCACCTCACTCTTGTTAACATACCAGTGATGGGTGTTGACGCCACTCTTTCACCTCCCTACTCTCCCTGCCCTCCCTCTAAACATCCCTCCTTTCCTCCTCTCATTGCCCTCCCTCTAAACATCTCCCTTTCTCCCTCCCCCCTCTTCCTTACCACCTCTCTCTCTCTCTTTAACCATCCCTCTTTTCCTGGGTAGGAGGTCATCCTCCTACCCAGTCCTCTCCTACAAACTCCTGTCCTACCCTCCTATCCCACCCACTCCTATTCTACCTACTTCTATCTTATCTACTCTTGTTCTATTCTTTTTCTAGCTACTACTCACTCGTACCCACTCCTATTTATCTCTCATTGTTACCCATTCCTGTGGCAGTTTTTTTTATTAAGGAGAAAATGTGTTGACGTGGGAATGAGACGCATGGTGACCCACTCAGTGTCTGAGACGCATGGTGACCCACTCAGTGTCTGAGACGCATGGTGACCCACTCAGTGAGCAACCACTAACCCGTCAAGGGGTTTCATACAATATATAAAACTGTATCAGAATACACAGTACTTTACCAAGGAGCCAGACCCCATATATCGTGCCGAATAGGTAAAAACTTGCGATTTTGGCTTAAATAGCAACGCTCTTCTTGCCAAATAAGGCAAGCGAAAATTTGTGTATGCAATAATTTCGCAAAAATCTTTCTGCATCTAACTTTTTTTTTTATTTCATTGTGTTTGTTTATTATTAAATTATTGTATTTTTATCTAAAATATATTTAGCTGGATTAGGCTAAAATAAATTGCGCTTGTTATAATAAGGTTAGGTAAGTTTTCTAAGGTTCTTTTGGTTAAAAAATATTAATTTTTACATTAACATAAATAAAAAATATCCTTAAACATATAAGAGAAAACTTTAGAAAGGACTTAATTTTAAACGAGTTCTTGCTAATTGACCAGTTTTATCTCTTCGGCACGACATATGTAATCGCTCTCTGCCCATTTCCGACCTCCTTTCCTCCCTCACTATCCTTCACTTGCTGTTCTTCCACAAGACAATGGTGTATCCGTCAGTGCCATTATACCTCTTGACACAGAATTTCGGGCAAGTTGTAGTAGTTAATGAGTTGAATGTTTCTGTAATATACACAACCTATTATTATCAATTATTATTATATACTGACTATAATGCATGTTATAATTACAAGTCATGCATGTAGGAGCACAAATATTGTCTGTCATGCCACAGTAATACCATCATTGCAAATACTACAACACATCAGTGTTCCCACGTGTTGTGTTTCTACTTGCTGTATAGTCCTTGTGGCTTAGCGCTTCTTTTTTGATTATAATAATAATGTGTTTCTACTCTGACAAATATTCATGTCATTTCTCGTAATAAAGACTGACATTACTAACAATAAATTAGGCTAAATAGAAGTGTGTTAATATACTTGCAATAATGATATAATTAATAACAATGATAAAATTAATAAGCTTCCTATTACTGCTTCTATTGTATTTCTTCTATTAGTATGTTAAAACTCTGGTAAAAAGAAAATTTAAAGTTGATAGTAATAAAGTTATGTTGTTAGTGGAGACTTAACAATAAACGTTTTACAAAGAGCCTCAATTGGAAGTTGTTGTCGCTACCACAATGATACAGTCATTAACTCGAAACTGTTTTGCTGTAAGATGGCAGCATTTTTTGCGTTTCGTTTATGCTATGCAGTCATTAATACAAGTAGGAAGCGTCACCGTGACTGAGCATATTAACGTGAGCAGCAAATATAGTTATATTTGTAGATAGTGACTGACTGGTTGCAGCGTTGGGCAAGGACCATGGTTCAGGTACCCGCACAGTTTGTATATTCATTGACAGTAGTTCATTGTGACTGATCTTGAAAATATGGACTATCTGACATTGAGAATAAATATACCCAATGAGAATAAATGTATCTTACATTTCTCAAATTTTCGGGCAGTGTTTTAGTTTACTGTAATAGGTAGCTAGAAGTTGTAGTAAGTTTAGCAAATTTACGTGACTGCAACACACACAGCTACATATATAAGATAGACTGTTGCTGTCAGAATTGTAGTGGTTCATCTGATTCTGCTAAATCGGAGAGCTGGGTACTTGTGAAACTGAGGTTCTGTAGTAGGTTGGTGACACTGACTAATAGTTTTTTTCCATGAACTTAGGTAACTTGAAATATGTTTTCTAGGATATATATAGCTTTTGAGGCTGTGGGATGAGACAGTAGCATCACAGTTCGTGCTACTGATACAACCATATCATAGTCGTGCTGGTTGTAAAATCATCCTATTCTAAATTCCATAGTCGAGTGTTTACTTCGTTGGGCCTGGCATGTACATGGCCCACGGTTCGAGTCCCCGCCCAGTATTATGTTTACTGACAGTCGTTCATTATCACTTATCTTGGGTTTACAGTTATCTCATTTGAAAGACAATTTCACTCTCTCGACTCAGCCTTGCGTGTGCGTGCAAGAAGTTGCAGAGACAACTTTCGTGATGCTTGTGCATTTGCTAGAACAGATTGCTTTTCTACTGCCTCCACCCTTAAAGCGGGAGGCCTTGATGGTAAAGGTCACCTCGACCCTTGAAGTGGGAACTCTTGAAGTTTTATCAAGGTTTATCAAGTCATATTTCGCTCACTGTACAGATTTATCGTCATGTTTCGCTCCTGGCTGCTTAGGCCCTGTCATGTCTGTTCTTTAAGCTATGTAAGGATTGCGCCTCTACCATGTTGCTCTCCAGTCTTTCCATTTCCTGACCACTGGCTCATCTGTGCTTTTAAGTTCCAGCTGTGATCGTGTATCTGAGACCTACATCTCTAACACTCCTTGTCCACCCTGCCAATTCCTCTTGAGTATTTTTTACGTCGTAAGCATATCACCTTTGGTCCTTCTGTCCTCTAGTGTTAAGTTTAGCTCCTCTAGCCTCTCTTCATAGTTTATACTCTTCAGCTTTGGAACTAGTTTCGGTGCAAACCTTTGAAGTTTTTCCAACTTTCTTGCGTGCTTTACTAGATGCGAATTTACCTGGAGGTTATTCCGGGGATCAACGCCCCCGCGGCCCGGTCCACGACCAGGTCTTTCGGTGGATCAGGGCCTGGTCAACCAGGCTGTTACTGCTGGCCGCACGTAGTCCAACATACGAACCACAGCCCGGCTGATCCGGCACTGACTTTAGGTATCTGTCCATCTCCCTCTTGAAGGCAGCCAGGGGCCTATTGGTAATTCCCCTTATGCTTGGTGGGAGGCTGTTGAACAGTCTTGGGCCCCGGACACTTATGGTGTTTTCTCTTAGTGTACCAATGGCGCCCCTACTTTTAATTGGGGGTATTTTGCATCCCCTCCCCAGTCTTTTACTTTCGTAGGGAGTAATTTCTGTGTGCAGATTCGGGACCATTCCTTCTAGGATTTTCCAAGTGTAGATTATGATATATCTCTCTCTCCTGCGTTCCAACGAGTACAAGTCGAGTGCTTCCAAGCGTTCCCAGTAGTTCAGGTGCTTGATAGAACTTATACGTGCAGTAAAGGTTCTCTGTACACTCTCTAGATCTGCAATTTCACCTGCTTTGAACGGAGATGTTAATGTACAGCAGTATTCCAGCCTAGAAAGGACAAGTGATTTGCAAAGGATCATCAATGGCTTGGCATCTTTCGTTTTGAACGTTCTCATTATCCATCCTATCATTTTCTTTGCACTTGTGATCGTGGCACTGTTGTGTTCCTTGAAAGTGAGATCTTCAGACATTACTACTCCCAGGTCCCTTACATTATTTTTCCGCTCTATTGTATGGCCAGAGTTTGTAGTATACTCTGTTGTAGTTATTATCTCCTCCAATTTTCCATAACGGAGTAGTTGGAATTTGTCCTCATTGAACATCATATTGTTTACCGTTGCACATTGGAAAACTTGGTTTATATATTCTTGGAGGTTAACCGTGTCCTCAACAGATGACAGCCTCGTGCAGATCCTAGTATCGTCTGCAAAGGATGATACGGATCTGTGGATTACATCTCTGTCTGATATGAGGATGAGGAACAGCATGAGGGCGAGTACTGTGCCTTGTGGAACAGAGCTCTTCACTATGGCAGCCTCCGATTTAACTCTGTTGATCACTACTTTGTGTTCGGTTGGTTAGGAAGTTGAAGATCCATCTCCCCACTTTGCCAGTTATTCCTTTAGCACGTATTTTGTGAGCTGTTACGCCACTGATCGCACTTGTCAAACGCTTTTGCAAAATCTGTGTATATTACATCTGCATTCTGTTTTTCTTCCAGTGCATCCAAGGCCATGTCATAGTGATCCAGTAGTTGTGAGAGGCAGGAGCGACCTGCCCTGAACCCATGTTTCCCTGGATTGTACAGTATTTGGGAATCCAGGTGGTTGGAAATCATGCTTCATTGCACTCTTTCAAAGATTTTTATGATGTGGGACGTTAGTGCTATTGGTCTATAGTTCTTAGCTAATGCTTTGCTGCCACCTTTATGGAGTGGGGCTATATCCCTTGTTTTAAGTGACTGGAATCTCACCCATGTCTAAGCTCCTTCTACATAGTATACTTAGGTCACGTGAGAGGGGGTTTCTTGCAGTTCTTAATGAACACAGTTCCACGAGTCTGGGCCTGGGGCTGAGTGCATGGGCATGTTGTCAATGGCTTTTTCAAAGTCTATCGGAGTTAGGGTAATGTCGGAAATCTGGCATACATTGATGGGATTTGGAGGCTCATTCATGAAAAAATAATTTGGATTGTCGATCCTCAGACTGATTAGTGGCTCACTAAACACAGAGTCGTACTGGGATTTCAGTATTTCACTCATTTCCTTGTTGTCATCTGTGTAAGTCTCATCCTGTCTGAGTAAGGGCCCGATACTTGATGAGGTATTTGCCTTGTTTTTGGCATATGAAAAGAAATATTTCGAATTTCTTTCAGTTTCACTAATAGCTTTAAGTTCCTTCTGTCTCTTCTGGTTCCTGTAAGAGTTCCGCTCTAGTGTTGCTTACTCCAAGATGAGCCTGACATATCTCGTGTATAAGGTTGTGTGTGTGTGTGTGTGTACTCACCTAGTTGTACTCACCTAGTTGAGGTTTCAGGGGTCGAGTCCAAGCTTGTGTTAGTTACCATTTTGTCCTAGGCACATGTCGATTAGACACTAGGCCTGTTGTGTGTGTGTGTGTGTGTGTGTGTGTGTGTGTGTGAGCGCGCGTGTGTGTGTGTGTGTGCGTGCGTGTGTGCGTGTGTGCGTGTGTGCGTGTGTGCGTGTGTGTGTGTGTGTGTGTGTGTCTGTCTGTCTGTGTCAGTAGTGTTACTGATTCCCTATGTGATATACTTGTGTAGTTATCACAGCATGTTAGTACTGTGTACTACTGTACTCATAGTAACCGTTACTGATTCATCTCCCTGCGTGAGTCACTGACTATATATCACTGACCGTTACTGCTGAACTAGTGATTTGAATGCCGCTCGCCCTCCAGGCACTCAGCAGTTCAGTTCAATTAGAGACGATAGAGAGGAGGCAGGTCAGGCTTGGCTTTCCCCATATTTTACCGTTAATATAAGTTAACAAGCCACCCATCGTGTGTGTTTATTCCCTAATCCGTGATTGAACCCCATTTAACAATTGGCAGAGCGGCATTCCAATCACTAGGTCAGCAGTAACGGTCATTGATATAGTGATTCACGCAGGGAGGTGAATCAGTAACAGTTACTATGAGTACAGTAGTACACAGTACTAACATGCTGTGGATAACTACACAAGTATATCACATAGGGAATCAATAACACTACTGACATCTGTCTGTCTGTCTCTGTCTGTCTCTGTCTGTCTCTCTCTCTCTCTCTCTCTCCCCTTTTATACCCCTCATTGTCTCCTTTTGCAACCCCTTTTCTCTTTTTTTTATCTAATGTCTTTTTTGTCTGTGATGTAAGTACCTTCCTCACCCTCTTAACAACCCTCTGTCCTCACTATTTGTCACCTTATTTTTTTATATTCTCCCCTCCCCTACATCTGTCACTCTTTTATGATCCCTTCCTCTCGTTCCCTCCGTCCATCCCTCTACACTTCCCAAGCGTGACAGTGTGGGCAGTTTTGTTTTTACACCCCTTTTCCCCTACCTATCTAGCAGTGAAGATAGGTAGCTGTGTGTAGCTCATATTTGTGGGTCGCATCCAGGGAGAGGTTATCATGTGGGGTTCGAACACGTGGATAGGGTAAAGAAATACTCACGTAGGCTGGTAGTACGTATATTACGGATAGTGTGGGAAGCGCCAAACAGCCGTGACCTGCCTCCTTGCTCTCTCTCGTAAGACTGACTAACTCACAGTGCCCATATGTGAGGGGGTGTTTGAAATACTGCTGTGGTCAGCAGCAATATGAATACAGTCAGTGATTCACGCAGAGACGGTTGGTAGTGAGTCATCTACTGGTACACTGGTTACTGGTAACTGGTACTACTACTGAGAGCTCGGCGACGCTAACGTATGTCGTCCCGACATACAACTAATACAAACTAGAGATGGCAGGTGTACGGCTTGGGCTGATTCTATACAATGTCAAAGTACACAACAATTGAACATTATAACATACATAAGTAGAACATTGGAATGGAAGCTTACGTAACTGAAACTGTAATGCAATACAAGGTATAATATAGCACAACTCATCGAATGAAACACAACGTTGAGATTACACAGTAGAAGTGATAAAAAAAAAAATTTGATCGATCGATCTGTATTCATGTGATCTACGGATTCTGAGGAAGGAATATATACAAAGAAAGAAGTGTTTAACAGAAAGGCAGATTCGGTGCACTCAAATCTAGACTGTTAACTCTCAGAATTCGGAGAGAACGTGAACACACAAAAAAAATTTCTTGAATACTGATAAGTTGATACTGTAATTATTCATCTATACAGGTTATTTACATTTAACCCCAACTCTGCTAGGGTAAGATTGACATATGCAGAATGGGTGTCATCTCTGGGAGGATCAAACTCTGTTGCACTGGCTAACTCATGCTGTATTTGAGGCAAATCTGAATTGGTAGTTACAAATGATACTTGAGGATTTCTCAATACCTGTCGTGTACGTAGGGAATAACGACATTCAGGTTGATCGTCTGACTGAGTATCAGAGGAAGAGAGTACAGGATCAGGAGGATTGTCAGAGTCTGTCACATTAGTCTGGGTTGGAACATCATTATCATCACATACTAACTTCATATGATCTAAATGCGATTCTTTATACTGACCAGTACTAATTTCTCTAACCTTATACTTATTACCAGTGATATGTTCAACTACTCGATAAGGACCAACAAACTTTTGATCAAGCTTTGGCATTGCAGACGTTTTGTTAAAGTTAGTCAGCATAACTCTTGAACCTACTTTGATTTTGGATGGCTTTGCTCGAGTGTTTGTGACTCTTGTAAATTCTGCTGTTGATTTATGAAGTGTTTCACGGATTCTTCTAAAACCACTTTGAGCTAAGCTGGTACGAGTTGCTATGAAATCATCAGGGTTGTAATTTGGTTTCGGAATAGAATATAACAACTCATAAGGCAAACGTTTATCTACACCGTACAATGCATAATGTGGGGTGTCACCTAGAAACATTGTAAGCAGAATTTATAGCACACTGCACATCAGGTATAACTTCATCCCAAGTTTCACTGTTGGGATTGATAGTGGCTCTCAAGACATCAAGTACTTTCTTATTGGTTCGTTCCGCTAACCCATTGCTGGCAGGATGATGAGGAACAATGGTGGATTTAGAGATCTTGTACAAGGTGCACAAATTTTCAAGAATCTCATTACAGAATTCACCTCCATTATCTGTTACTAGGGACTTGGGGGTGGTATGCCTGCAGATAATGCGTTCTTTAAACGCTTTAGCTACTGTCTCGGCAGTCTTATCTGCAATAGGAACTCACAATATCTGGTGAAATGGTCTACCATAACACACAGATGTTTGTTGCCTTGGAGGGAACATTGGAAATTAGTTAACAAATCTAGCGCAACTCTTTCCCACGGTTCGCTAGTAGTTGGATACACTTGGATTGGATTAGGGCCATTAGCATTACCTTTATGTTGCATGCAGACACTACATTTCTTAACATACTCAGAAATATCAGTTGCCATACGAGGCCAAAAGTATTTCAATCTGGTTTGTTTTACTGAACGATCCATACCAGGGTGTGCAACACCTGGTACATCGTGAACTAGCTGTAAGGCTACATTCACTAGTGACTGTGGAATTACTAACTGGTATACTCTGCTAGGAGTACCCAACTCGGCTGTTCGATACAGTAATTCTTGGTTCATGACAAAGTCACTGATGGGTGCTGGTGGCTTCACAGTCAGAATAAGATCTTCCTGGAGCAGGAATCGAATCACCAGAACACAAGGGATCGGTTCTTTCTTACTGGAGGAATGAACAAACTCGGTGGAGTGGATGACTCCCCCCGGTTGAAAAAAATTAACGCCATAACACACAAAATGAGCAAGGGAGAACGAATCTACTATCTCAAACTGCAAGCATAGGAGAAAAGAAATGAACACGAACAATGCTGATATTCAATCTGAGTCGCTCACAGTGACATGAGGTATCAGTTATAAACTTCACTTACAAACGTTAACAACGTGGAAGTTACTCGAGAAATAACTTCTTACAATGCACTGATTACTGTCAACTAGGATGGGATCACAATCTGAAACACAAGGGACAACAACAACACTCAAGTGAGCACACTAGCCACAGAAACGTCTTTCTGCAACGGCTTGTGGCATCAGCAAGAGATGGCATAACTCGTTGCAAGTAAAGTTCTTCTCAAAGCGTCCCCTGGGAAGGAACGAATACTTGAACAAGTCGCCATCGCAAGGATAGTAGTCGCACTATCCTGCGTGCATGATATTGTGGCTGGAGTCCAGACAGGAGTGACAGTATTACTAGTGCCTGACCGCTCGGCTATGTTAATAAGTAATTCACGGATCTATAGGAACTTAATCTGAACTTCACATTTCGCAGCACTTTAACAAATCTCAGATACAAGCTGTGAGAACAAACACATTGCTCAAGGGCTAGGTATTGTCTTTCAGTCAGTAAGGGAATGTTGGTACTGTGGACTGATTCATATTGACTTTGACTGGCATGATACACTAAGTGAACATTCAAAAGTGACTGGGACATGATCTCAGGGAACTTACTCAAGGGCATAAGGCAAAAAAAAAAAAATAGAGAAATGACACAGTAAGCTTAAGTGGAAGAAAATGCTTAACAATTCTGCATAAGTAATAAAAAAATGTCTAAGATACACTGCAAGAGGAAGGACAACTCAATGTAAAGAACTGTTGGCCAAAATAAAAATTACATTGAAATTTACAAGTAAAAATATTACTGGAGACTGAATTAAATGCAAAATGAGCTGTCTTTACTCTTGCTAATAAAGAAATTAACTAATAAAATTTTAAATCAATGTAAAAAGTAGAAAATAAAATCACTAAATTGTATGCAACGAGAGATAACTGGGAAATTTAAATATTTTCTAAGAATGCATAAACAAAATTAAAATATAATGCAAAGACAACATCAGGAAAATTAATAAAATGAAAAACAAGATGCAATAATGAACTGAGAATAATAATGCATAAAAATATCAATAAAAGAAAATAATTCACTGCAGAACATGTGCAACAAAATAAGGCATAGAAATAATCACTGCAGTAATAAAGTCTCACTGGGAAAACTTAGGTTAAATAATAAAATAAAAATATGAAGAAAAACTGATTGAACACTTTAACTCTTAATTGTAAATTAGACAAAACAATTTACTCAAGAGTAAAGAAAACACTTTACGTTAAAAAGAAAATTACGCTAAGAGTGAATTTGTTCAAAGAAATATGAAAAATATGAATAAAAATAAAACAAGGAACAAAACGGGAAGTGTAACACTTACAAGTGGCGGGGCACACAACGCTTAATCACGTATTCATTATTTTAGTATATTCTTACAAAAAAATCTTGCTGTGACTGATACGACAAAAATTTGCTGGCAAAAATAATGGTACACAAGTCTGCGAAAAAATTAGAGGAATGAGACACTGCTGGCATACGAAAAAAAAGGTACACATAGAATTAAATGGATAATTTGGTATACTGGGGTGAATATCACTGCATGAAATACGATGACAATTATTGGAGAATACAATGCTGAAAGAATACAATAAAAAAAAATGAATCACTTCACACAGAGTGACTGACTGGTACACTACACACTAATACTACAGACAGAGAGTAGCATAAAAAAAAACACAGATAAAAAAATATAAGATGAGCGATAACACTGAAAAAATTGCAAAAAATAATGAGTCAAAGAAACACTGAGTCTACACTGAAAACACAAGGCTTAGAGTACACAAGAAATTCACTATAAATGTCTCACACACGCAGATGTCTTTAAATGCAAGAAAAATGTCTCTAAACAGAAAATTATCACTGAAGTCTGGAGTGGTAGACGGGATGACTGGTGATGAGGGTAGGTTGTCGAAGGTTGTCCTGCGCGGTGATGACTGACGCCTCCTACACTCACTGTTGTGGGAAGAAATGCGCTTTCTCGGTGAACTCACATAACTGGCTTTATCGTTGGCGCTCAGCTACAATCTCTTGACCAATTATGTGAGCCAAAACAGTATTAGGACCCGGTACAAGGGTGCAAACAGCCACAGGTAGATGAGGTGGGTGGCTGGTGGTCGTGGTGGTGGGGGCAACAGAACGGCCCTGTGCTCTCACTGCCATGCACTTCTCACCACTCACGAAGGTGGCTTGTAAGCCACTCTATGCCACAGGGATGGTGAAGAACACTCTTAGCATCCAACTGGGAGCACAAAGCGATACATGAAACAATACTTCAGAGGAACTTGCGTGGCTTACTTCTCTCAGCTGGGTTAGAAGCTGGGTTGGCTGACTGGCTTAACCCACGAGAATGGCTGACTGGAAGACGGGTAACGATGCACACAGCATGAAGGAGCAGGTGGATGACAGGAGACAGGCTGGATGGTAGGCTGAGGCAGGCTGACTAGCGTTCACTTCCACAGTCTGGCTTACTGACTGGCTTAATTGCAAAATCCAGGTCAACCCCTCGGAGATTGAAGCAATTAGCACACGAACTAAGCCAGGAAGCTTGAAAAACGGCTGCAACAGGCTTGCAGGCTGGAGTACACAGGGTGGAGGTGGTGAGGGGAGCGAGTAGCTGGAGATGGCTGAGACGGTTCACCTTTTGACCTGCCGGCTACTCACAAACAGTCTTCTAATGTCTTGAAATACCCTCCACTGCTGCCACCATTTATCATGTGGGGTTCGAACACGTAGATAGGGTAAAGAAATACTCACGTAGGCTGGTAGTACGTATATTACGGATAGTGTGGGAAGCGCCAAACTGCCGTGACCTGCCTCCTTGCTCTCTCTCGTAAGACTGACTAACTCTCAGTGCCTATATGTGATGGGGTGTTTGAAATACTGCTGTGGTCAGCAGCAATATGAATACAGTCAGTGATTCACGTAGAGACGGTTGGTAGTGAGTCATCTACTGGTACACTGGTTACTGGTAACTGGTACTACTACTGAGGTTACCTGGAGGTTATTCCAGGGATCAACGCCCCCGCGGCCCAGTCCATGACCAGGCCTCCCGATGGATCAGGGCCTGATCAACTAGGCTGTTACTGCTGGCCGCACGCAGTCCAACGTACGAGCCACAGCCCGGCTGATCCGGCACTGACTTTAGGTATCTGTCCAGCTCTCTCTTGAAGGCAGCCAGGGGTTTATTGGCAATTCCCCTAATGCTTGATGGGAGGCTGTTGAACAGTTTTGGGCCCCGGACACTTATGGTGTTTTCTCTTAGTGTACCAATGGTGCCCCTACTTTTTATTGGGGGCATTTTGCATCGCCTGCCCAGTCTTTTACTTTCGTAGGGAGTGATTTCTTTGTGCAGATTTGGGACCATTCCTTCCAAGATTTTCCAAGTGTAGATTATGATATATCTCTCCCTCCTGCGTTCCAACGAGTACAAGTCAAGTGCTTCCAAGCGTTCCCAGTAGTTAAGGTGCTTGACAGAACTTATACGTGCAGTAAAGGATCTCTGTACACTCTCTAGATCTGCGATTTCACCTGCTTTGAATGGAGATGTTAATGTACAGCAGTATTCCAGCCTAAAGAGAACAAGTGATTTGAAAAGGATCATCATGGGCTTGGCATCTCTCGTTTTGAAAGTTCTCATTATCCATCCTATCATTTTCTTTGCACGTGCGATCGTGGCACTGTTGTGATCCTTGAAAGTGAGATCCTCAGACATTACTACTCCCAGGTCCCTTACATTATTTTTCCGCTCTATTGTATGGCCAGAGTTTGTAGTATACTCTGTTGTAGTTATTATCTCCTCCAATTTTCCATAACGGAGTAGTTGGAATTTGTCCTCATTGAACATCATATTGTTTACCGTTGCCCACTGGAAAACTTTGTTTATATCTTCTTGGAGGTTAACCGTGTCCTCAGCAGATGACAGCCTCATGCAGATCCTAGTATCATCCGCAAAGGATGATACGGTGCTGTGGTGTATATCTCTGTTTATGTCTGATATGAGGATAAGGAATAAGATGGGGGCGAGTACTGTGCCTTGTGGAACAGAGCTCTTCACTATGGCAGCCTCCGATTTAACTCTGTTGACCACTACTCTTTGTGTTCGATTTGTTAGGAAGTTGAAGATACATCTCCCCACTTTCCCAGTTATTCCTTTAGCACGTATTTTATGGGCTATTACGCCATGATCGCATTTGTCAAATGCTTTTGCAAAGTCTGTGTATATTACATCTGCATTCTGATTTTCTTCCAGTTCATCCAAGGCCATGTCATAGTGATCCAGTAGTTGTGAGAGGCAGGAGCGACCTGCCCTGAACCCATGTTGCCCTGGATTGTGCAGATTTTGGGAATCCAGGTGATTTGCAATCCTGCTTCTTAGCACTCTTTCAAAGATTTTTATGATGTGGGACGTCAGAGCTATTGGTCTATAGTTCTTAGCTAATGCTTTGCTGCCACCTTTATGGAGTGGGGCTATATCCGCTCCATAAAGGTGGCAGCAAAGCATTAGCTAAGAACTATAGACCAATAGCTCTGAGGTGAAGGTGTTTGAAAACTCCAGTCCTGCTGGAATGTCATATAATGTGCAAGTCAACACATAAGTATAGTGTGCAAGAAACTACAGTATCTGCTGGAAACATTCAGGTGTTGGGTAAAGGTTATCCGTGTACCTAATGTTAATTAAAAAAATGTGTCCGGTTAATGACATGCTGAAGCTGCATGGAGAGGGAGAGAGAGAGGGAGAGAGAGAGGGGGGAGAGAGAGAGAGGGGGGAGAGAGGGGAGAGAGAGAGGGAGAGAGAGAGGGGAGAGAGAGAGGGAGAGAGAGAGGGGAGAGAGAGAGGGGGGGAGAGAGAGGTGAGAGAGAGAGGGGAGAGAGAGGGGAGAGAGAGAGAGAGGGGAGAGAGAGAGAGAGGGGAGAGAGAGAGAGAGGGGGGGAGAGAGAGAGAGAGATTGTGAGGGAAAAGCTGGGGAGAAGAATGTGGAGGGTGAGGGAAGAGAGGGAGAGGGTAATGGAAGGGTGAGGCGTGTGGCAGTTGGGCAGGGTGAAAGTAGAGGAAAATGGGGGGGAGAGAGAGGAAGGGGTGTTTTATTTTGACGTTTCCATGAATGGTGATATTAAAACGGTTATCCCATGATGCTGTGCTTGGCATCCTGGTGAAAGTTGCACTCACCATCACTGCTGATGCTATAGGAAAAGAGGTGGTGGGGGGGGGAGAAATATGTGGTGGAAGGGAGGGAGGGAGCGAGGGGCTTGGCGAGAGGTGAAGATTGTCGAATTTATGGAAGGAGAGACATGAGAGAAGGAGAGAAAGAGAAACAGAGCAAAGGAGAGGAAGCAGCAGACAAATATAAGAAAAAAAACAGACAAGCTTCACGTGTACAGATATAAAACAAAAATACAAGATACTAGAGTGACAGGAACTAGCTGTCTAAGCTTAGTAATATGTGGAACTTTCAAGAAAAGGTTTCATATACGGGTGAAAAAACCCTTTACGGAGGATACGTAACTGAAGACTACCATTCTCATCCTCAATGGCGAGAATGGCAGTCTTCAGTTATGGATCCTTCGTACTCACCTACTGGTGGTTGTATTTTCAGGTTGAGTCATAGTTCCTGGCCCTGTCTCTTAATTACCATCATTTTTTCTGACTCCTGGCCATCAGGATTCCATTATACCTACTTAAACTCTGTATGAAGCTGGCCTCCAGCAAATCGTGTAGTTCGTTCTACACACTGACCACCCTGGGAGTTTAAAAGTATTTCGTAACATGCGGTGGCTTCCGCATCTCAGCCTGCCCCTATCCACACTTGTTAATCCCATTAGAATTTGTACGTCGTGATTGTTACTTCTTCCTTCCTCTCAGAAGTTTATTCCACTTAGTTCCTTGAGTCTCTTCTCGTAGTGTAGTCGTTTTAGCTCCAACAGTTCAATGAGTTATGCTTTCGAGGGTTTAATATCTGCTCGTCTCTTCTCTTCATTATTATTATAATCAAGGGGGAAGCGCTAAACCCGGAGGATTATACAGTGCCTGGGGGGGATGTGGAAGGCATTCAGGCTTAATTCGGGGAACTGGAGCACAGATCCAATTCCCTAAATCAAGAGCCCCTCACCAACATCAAGGAACCTTCCTTGAGGGGTCTCTTCTCTTCAAACCATTATTGTCAGGCTCTCTTACGTCGATATCTTTGCGGATTTTGTACGTCGGGATCATGTGTGCCAGTGTTTTTCTTAAAATCCTGATTCAGAAACTGTGCCATTTTTAAACGAGTAATCTTCAGTATGTTCCGGATTGATTTTTGCATTGAATAAGCAAGATGATTCGTTTCAAAACTGATAGACTTTATGTTGTATCAAAATTTTTTTTATATCAATGTGCTTCTAGATTGTGGGAACAAACGCTACCTAGGTTTTCGTGTCATATACCATAACACATGATGGATGTCGTGCATGAGGTGATGCAATCTGTCAGCCTGAGCTGGGAGACTTCAGTAGAGCGATGAGGATACCGTCAGCCATTCCACTAGGTGTTCAGTGCCTACGGCACATCATAGGTAGGGGTGACAGGGGGGGGAGGGGTGGTGGCTAGGCTGTATTGCACCATTATTCATGTATCATTGTTATGTTCCCCCTTCATAAATGTATCCATATTTTTTTCTGCCGCTTTGCTTTTATTGCCTTTTATCCCCTTTTATCCTTGCTATATATAAAGGCATATTGCTTTTTGTGGAAAGTTAGTTGATCGGTAAATTGTTGTTGATTTTATTGCATTGTTCAGCCTCGATGTATCTGGAGTTCATCGCATTGTTCCTGTCCATTTGCCCCGGATGTTGTGATATGCGATCAGTTTGGAGTAAACAAGCGATGTAATATGTCGTTATGAGCTAGTGAGCCTTGTCGTGTATAGTGGCTTGTGCTTTTGCCAGTCGCTGATATGTCGTTGCTATTGTGTGTTGATTTATGACGCCATTGTTGTAGGCTTATGCCGATTTTTGCCGGAAATTGAGGAGGTAGTGTGGGTGTCAACCTGTGTCGGTGATCATTGTCACTGGGTCGCTGTAGCTCTTTACCATGTTCACTGTAGCTCAGTCATGTTCACTGTAGCCCTGTAACCTGTTCACTGTAGTCCTGTATCATGTTCACTGTAGCCGTGTCATGTTCATTATAGCTCTGTATCATGCTCACTGTAGCTGTGTCATGTTCACTGTAGTCCTGTATCATGTTCACTGTAGCCCTGTATCATCACTGTAGCTCTATCATGTTCACTGTAGCCCTGTATCATGTTCACTAGCTCTGTATCATCACTGTAGCTCTGTATCATGTTTAATGTAGCCCTGTATCATCACTGTAGCTCTGTATCATGTTCACTGTAGCCCTGTATCATGTTCACTAGCTCTGTATCATCACTGTAGCTCTGTATCATGTTTAATGTAGCCCTGTATCATCACTGTAGCTCTGTATCATGTTCACTGTAGCCCTGTATCATGTTCACTGTAGCCTTGTATCATGTTCACTAGCCCTGTATCATGTTCACTGTAGCCCTGTATCATGTTCACTGTAGCCCTGTATCATGTTCACTGTAGCCCTGTATCATGTTCACTAGCCCTGTATCATGTTCACTGTAGCTCTCTATCATCACTGTAGCTCTGTATCATGTTCACTGTAGCCCTGTATCATGTTCACTAGCCCTGTATCATGTTCACTGTAGCCCTGTATCATGTTCACTAGCCCTGTATCATGTTCACTGTAGCTCTGTATCATGTTCACTGTAGCTCTATCATGCTCACTGTAGCTCTATCATGCTCACTGTAGCCCTGCATCATGTTCACTGTAGCTCTGTATCATGTTCACTGTAGCTCTATCATGCTCACTGTAGCCCTGCATCATGTTCACTGTAGCTCTGTATCATGTTCACTGTAGCTCTATCATGTTCACTGTAGCCCTGTATCATGTTCACTAGCCCTGTATCATGTTCACTGTAGCTCTGTATCATGTTCACTGTAGCTCTATCATGCTCACTGTAGCCCTGTATCATGTTCACTAGCCCTGTATCATGTTCACTGTAGCTCTGTATCATGTTCACTGTAGCTCTATCATGCTCACTGTAGCCCTGCATCATGTTCACTGTAGCTCTGTATCATGTTCACTGTAGCTACGTTATCACAATAATGGTAATTATGGCCACTGTGCCATAATTATTACCATTATTGTAACGTTAGTGCAGTATTTTACTTTACATAAATAATTATTATATGCAAATCATAGTGGAATATTCATTGCGTTTTGTCACTTCTGTCTTAGTAAATTATGGTAGGTAAATTTCTTTTTTTTAGTAAAAAAATATGTACGCGATAATTATGTTAATACACAAATATCCCGCACGACTTGGACCATTCACTACCAGTACTCCCTCTACCAGCACTACCAGTACTCCCTCTACCAGTACTCCCTCTACCAGCACTACCAGTACTCCCTCTACCAGCACTACCAGTACTCCCTCTACCAGCACTACCAGTACTCCCTCTACCAGCACTACCAGTACTCCCTCTACCAGTACTCCCTCTACCAGCACTACCAGTACTCCCTCTACCAGCACTACCACTACTCCCTCTACCAGCACTACCACTACTCCCTCTACCAGCACTACCACTACTCCCTCTACCAGCACTACCACTACTCCCTCTACCAGCACTACCACTACTCCCTCTACCAGCACTACCACTACTACCTCTACCAGCACTACCACTACTTTTTCATCCTCTCTTTCTCCCGTCATTCTCCTCTTCGCTTATATATTACTGGCTCTCTCTTGTCAGTGTGGCTTGTAAATGGTCTGAGTCGGACTGAAACGTCGTCTTAAGTTTTTTTTTTTCTCCAATGTGCGGGTTATTGGTGTACTGTCCCAGTCACGGTATTGTGCCTTTGTTTTTTACTAGGTTAATGTAATAATAGGTTGATCGGTTAATGAGGTGTAAAGTCTACAAACTACACGAGAGTCATTAAGGCTGTATTGTCACCCGTTCACTACAAGTGAAGAATACTTTAAAACAGGGATTAAACTCTCAGCGTATGTACCCTGAGAGAAATACACCTCTTGGTGTATATATTCTGTGTAGTAATATTAATTTTACGAGAAATATGAAATCAGAAGCATAACGTTAAGCCAGACAATGTTTTCATTAACTCCGTGTTACCTAGTTATGAGGGAGTCATATAACTGACAGGGAATAAATATGACAACATATATTCACCGAGAGGTATATTTCTCTCAGCCTATATATGCTGAGAGCTTACTTTAATCCCCATTTTATGCGAAAAGGTTGCGTGCGACCTGAATGTTCCTGGTGTAGTTAGGCTTTAAACCTCATTAACCAAGTGTGAGTCTCCGCTACGTGAGCTCCCACACCTGCACCCTCCGCCTTCCAGTTGTCCCAAGCTGCCCCGGATACTGCAGTGTTTGATAGCTGATTTACGATATTTTAGTGTGTGACATTCTTCGATATGTGTGATGCTGTTTGCGCCCCCTTGTGAACATTACACGGACAAGATGTAGCTGTTAGAGGCAACGGGAAGTGGCTACCAGAACCAGTAGCAGTCTTCCGTCTCTGGTCGGTGTGTGTTGGCAATATGGCGGAATTTTTCGATATTTATTATTTTTATTATATTTATTATTAGGTTTATTCGGGCTTAAAGCTAAATTTGATTTTAATAATACACTTAATTTTATTATCGCAAATAACTGCATAAATTATATTTATTTAAAGTCTTTAAAGTTTGTATATTAATGCTAGAATTTATATTTTTTAAAATCTGGTATTTATTCTCTAGTAGGCTCCCAGTTATGGTTTAACTGTGTGTGTGTGTGTGTGTGTGTGTGTGTGTATATATATATATATATATATATATATATATATATATATATATATATATATATATATATATATATATATAAATTTTTTTTCCGGTCATTTTTAGGAAAATTTTCCACTAAAATATTTATATTGGGAATAGTCTTAGTAACGCTAGTTACTATTCCCGTTATGGTTCTGCAGCAGTATGGTGGATGGTGTCCCTCGATAGTCCTTCCGCAGTATGGTGGACCGTAGGCCGTGCTGGTGCTTTCGGTGCTTAAATAGAACCTAATTTGGTTCTGATTATATTTACCTCTTCTTTGGTGGGAGATGGTTCACGTGCAGCAGTTCTTTGAAACCTAGTAAGTTTATTCAGGTATACACAAATACGGTTAGGTTAGGTTATCATACAGAGCGGCATATGTGTAGAGAACCTAGGATAACCCAAAAAAAAAGTCAGTGACTTATTTCCATTGGGGTCTTTAGGTACAGGGTTCGAATCCCAAAATTGCTCCTTAAAATTTCAACAACTAAAATATTGACGTATTGGGAAAATCAAATTTTGTATCAACTTGACATAGTAATATAGTGAAAGATGGTGTCTGTCAGTCTGTCTCTCTCTGTCTCTCTCTCCCCACGTCATCCAGGCATGGGGTGGTTTTTGTGTGGTCCTGACACAGCACCAGACATGCTGAGAGATGAAGGGTTGTCTGGTGTGGTCGCTCACCCTCGTCTTGTTCACCTCCAGGAGTGTCAAGGAGGAGAGTGTAGCCAGGGGGTGGGGGGAAGGAGGTGAGAAAGAAAGAGCATCGCAAAAACAGGAGAGAGGGAGGGAGATTTAGAGATGGTGAGAGGGAGAGAGGAGGGTAGGTGGTAGGGACGTAGAGGGGAAGGTGGATTGGTAGAGGGTTGCAAAGGAAGGAGAGGGGAAAGAGTAAGAAAAAGGTTAACGAGGGGGGAGAGGGTGGGGGGGAGGGAGACGGGAAGTGTGAAAGGGTAGCGAGGAGGGAGGGAGAGAAAGGAGGGAAGGGGAGCAACAGACTGAATAAATCAAGAACATTGATTTTGGACACCAGTTAGTCACGGTTAATGTTTACATTCTCCTGGAGGAGAACATTTACTACCCCCCCCCCCTCCTCTCCATCCCCACCGACAGACGGGAACGTTTACTTCCCTCACAGGCGGTGGAAACGCTTACTTCCCTGACGGGCGAAAACGTTTGTCCCTGACAAGAATGTCTACCCCCGCTGACAGTGGGGTTAGATTTTCTTTTCAAGGCGGATTTATCCAGAATATATTGAGTCATGTTCATATATTGTTAATAAGAGTTCAGTGTAGTTTTATCAGATGATTAAACATTACCATGTTAGCTCGACCCGCCGTCTGGGTGTATGTCTTGGCCACTTGTTATTCTTGGCCACTTTTGTCATTCACGACAACTTCGTCGTTCACATCCTGCATTCTAAGATCAGTATGCCAGGGCATCCATAAACATTGGACTGTCTGCTGTTTATAATGCTGCTAACATTGTACCTGAGTTAGGACACATGCATGTGATAATCGTGTTGCTGGCGCTTACAACACCTAGGATAAGAGGCACAATTTTGATATTAAAATTGGAAGCATACTGAATGCATTGCACTCCGGCATGATTGCTTATCTTTTCTGCTCATAAACTTGCAAGATGGCAGTTAAATCTTAAACATGTATACACAAATAACTCGCACATAGAAGAGAGGAGCTTACGACGACGTTTCGGTCCGAGTTGGACCATTTACAGTCACACAGGTCCAGGTCGGACCGAAACGTCGTCGTAAGCTCCTCTCTTCTATGTGCGGGTTATGTGTGTATCGTTCCAGTCACGGTTACCTGGAGGTTACCTGGAGGTTATTCCGGGGATCAACGCCCCCGCGGCCCGGTCCACGACCAGGCCTCCCTATGGATCAGGGCCTGATCAACTAGGCTGTTACTGCTGGCCGCACGCAGTCCGACGTACGAGCCACAGCCCGGCTGATCCGGCACTGACTTTAGGTATCTGTCCAGCTCTCTCTTGAAGGCAGCCAGGGGTTTATTGGCAATTCCCCTAATGCTTGATGGGAGGCTGTTGAACAGTTTTGGGCCCCGGACACTTATGGTGTTTTCTCTTAGTGTACCAATGGCGCCCCTACTTTTTATTGGCGGCATTTTGCATCGCCTGCCCAGTCTTTTACTTTCGTAGGGAGTGATTTCTGTGTGCAGATTTGGGACCATTCCTTCCAAGATTTTCCAAGTGTAGATTATGATATATCTCTCCCTCCTGCGTTCCAACGAGTACAAGTCAAGTGCTTTCAAGCGTTCCCAGTAGTTAAGGTGCTTGACAGAACTTATACGTGCAGTAAAGGATCTCTGTACACTCTCTAGATCTGCGATTTCACCTGCTTTGTATGGAGATGTTAATGTACAGCAGTATTCCAGCCTAGAGAGAACAAGTGATTTGAAAAGGATCATCATGGGCTTGGCATCTCTCGTTTTGAAAGTTCTCATTATCCATCCTATCATTTTCTTTGCACGTGCGATCGTGGCACTGTTGTGATCCTTGAAAGTGAGATCCTCAGACATTACTACTCCCAGGTCCCTTACATTATTGTGCCTTTTTTTTTTACTTGAACATGTACATGTATTTTCGTTCAGTATACACTATCCTATGCTGCGTCCCTGCGTGTTACTTGATCAGATGTATGCACGGTTGAGTGCAGAGATTGTGTAAAACTATTCAGTTTGGAAGGTGGAAGCTTGAGGATTTATGCGGCCACTAGTTTTTAAGTTGATATCGCTGAGACAATGACGGCACTTCAGCCGCACCGGCGGCTGGATGGATCGATGTATATACAGAGAAAAAGAGGAGTGATAGACATGCACGTCTCAGTGACTAGGTTTATTAATTTTTAACTGGCATTCATTAACTCAGTGTTGGCAGTGGTTGGACTGATTTGTGACTCGGTACTTGTGTAATGGCGGTGTGTAGAGGTAGCTGGTATGAGAGAGACAACCTTGTCCGTGATTGTAGGATAGATTGGCGTGATGGCTGGTGAGTTAGGTGTAATGCATGATAGTATGAACTCGCCTAGACAGTAGTTTATTGGCTGTGGGTTACGCCAGACAAACAAGAGTGAAGGCAGCTAATGACAAGACCAATGGTAGTGGTGTCGAGGGAGCATGGAACACGACCTCTCACTCAGTGTTCCTTGCTTGCACGAAATGCTCTTCATATTAAGGGGCTTTCTGCATGCATACCTAAATGTCATTCACCTCTGTATAAACATAGTATTATGCTGAAATAAAGTATCTTGTCTAATACCGAGGCCTACGAGAAACAGGCCTAGACTGGGATTTTGAAATTGCGGGTAGACCCGGGTTACATTTAGTTACATTCTGACGAGCTTCTTTGTGGTTGTGGTTTTTATGTTTTCGAGATCTGTTTTGTTTAAGATTTTTATCCCCATACGATTATTCCAGGCTAACCCAAGAAAGCCAAGTAGGTTGGCCTAATCTCATTTGAGTCCTTCCTTTCCTAGAATGCGACCCATACTAGCTAACACTTAGGTTAGATTAGGTAAAGTTTGTCAGGAAACAGGACAAGTGCTTCCTGATGCGGGTCTTAATATGATGACCCGCGGTTTGATCTTTTGGTCATCTAACAGAGGCCTTTCGCTGGCCTTCCGGTCCACCCCTTTAAAAATTATAGTTATAATTGTAACAGCACCTGGCCCTGCCAGGTGCTTCATTAGTGCTTTAATGTGTCATGATTTATATCTTTACTACAAAACCTATCTACTGGCGTCCTTCAAGACGTTGCTAAAAACTTTAATCGGTTAGTGTAGTTCGACTCCTGAAGTCTTCTATAGTTACCCACCAAATACTATAAAAAGCGTTTTTGGTAATTGATCACGGGTTCCATTTTCTTTGACGCAATACACGAGGAGACTAACACAAAAGATCTAATTATGCACAAAGATGAAGTTAGCTTTAATCAGGGTTGTGTGTGTGTGTGTGTGTATGTGTACTCACCTATTTGTACTCACCTATTTGTGGTTGCAGGGGTCGATTCACAGCTCCTGGCCCCGCCTCTTCGCTGATTGCTACTAGGTCCTCTCTCTCCCTGCCCCATGAGCTCTATCATACCATACTATGTATGGTTCCTGCCTCCACTACATCACTTTCTAGGCTATTCCATGGCCTGACTACTCTATGACTGAAGAAATACTTCCTAACATCCCTTTGATTCATCTGAGTCTTCAACTTCCAATTGTGACCTCTTGTGTCTGTGTCCCATCTCTGGAACATCCCGTCTTTGTCCACCTCGTCTATTCCGCGCAGTATTTTATATGTCGTTATCATGTCTCCCCTGACCCTCCTGTCCTCCAGTGTCGTCAGGCCGATTTCCCTCAACCTTTCTTCATAGGACAATCCCCGTAGCTCTGGGACTAGTCTTGTTGCAAACCTTTGCACTTTCTCTAATTTCTTGACGTGCTAGTGTGTGTGTGTATGTATGTATGTATATGTATGTATGTGTATATATATATATGGAAATGCACCCAGTGCGAATATAATATATATATATATATATATATATATATATATATATATATATATATATATATATATATATATATATATATATATATATTATATTCGCACTGGGTGCATTTCCAGTCCTTATATACGCGACACACAACACTCTACGAATACCTGTATATAAATACAAGGTAAGTACAGTTATAAAATGTTTGGATAATTACACTCGTCTTAGTAGCCTGTGTAAATTACTTATTATAATCCAGAGTCATTGTGACACTGCCATTGGCCATAGACCAGTCGTGTCTGGTGCTTGCTCGGCTAACCAAGCTATTGCCCCTGACGATCCACATCCATCACAGCCTGGCTGATCCGGCATCTGGAGGTGTAAGAAGAATTGCTCATTCATCTCTCCTCCCCCGGCAGTGAACCCAGGCACCTTCAGCTGTGAGCCGAACACACTTATTACTGAGCTTTATTTTGCTCCAGTGATTGTCTCTGAGTGTTGAGCAAACTTGCTTTGGCTTAGTATCGTCATCCCTGCAAGATGGTTAGTAGATTGTCACCCTGGTACGTTTGAAAATACTTATAGTACCTATTTGTTATACTCAGTTTTTAAAAATTACTCGGTCTTATAAATTGGTAAGAAATATTACAGCAGAAAAAGCTATTAATAAGCACACTGGAAGTAAAGTGTTTACTTAAAATTAGTAAACCTTTGTGAGGTTTATCTATCTAGATTTTTTATGAGAAAAGATCAACGATGCTGCTCGAGTAAAGGGTTCAGATTTGTACTTTGAGAGGATGGTTATACCCATGGATGGTAGTCTGATGGGCTAGTGAAGGAGAGTCAGGGTAGCTAGTTTGTAGGTTTGTGAGTTCATGCAAGTCGGTGAGGCTGGACACCTCTCAAGATTTCGTTCGGATTTTTAACCCCGGAGGGTTAGCCACCCAGGATAACCCAAGAAAGTCAGTGCGTCATCGAGGACTGTCTAACTTATTTTCATTGGGGTCCTCAATCTTGTCCCCCAGGATGCGACCCACACCTGTCGACTAACACCCAGGTATCTATTTGCTGCTAGGTGAACAGGACAACAGGTGTAACCAAACGCGTCGAAATGTTTCCACTCGCCGGGAATCTAACCCGGGCCCTAGTGTGTGAAGCGAGAGCTTTAGCCACCAGGCCACCGAAAATATGAATATACACCAAGAGATGCATACACACTTCTCGGTGTGTGTGTGTGTGTGTGTGTGTGTGTGTGTGTGTGTGTGTGTGTGTGTGTGTGTGTGTGTGTGTGTATACGTATGCATCGAGACATACGCTTTTCGGTGTAGATACGCGGTCTGCATGCTAGTTCTTATATCTGAACATGGAGGCAAGGCCTGGAATTTGTTCCAGCGTAACTATAGCCAGGGGCTCCCATCGACAAGGATAAGGCTGTCTAGTACAATACCTACCCTTACCTCCTTCCTCATCAATTGGAAACCATAGAGATTTGTCCGACGGGACCCACTACCTCCTGCCAACAGAATCTAGATAGTAATAAAACCAGTTAAGAGACAGTATGAGGTTTATGACATTTTCTTGACGTTTCGTTCATGTGAGGATTGATAGTCCCTGGTGAATGAAACGTTTTCTTAATGTCTTAAACCACATATTGTCTTAATTTTCAGTATATAATACCATTAATAAACATTTAAAATCCAGTTTTCCATGTTTAGAGACCGACTTCTACCCTCGTTATGTTTGAGTACCATTGAAAAAATCAAAGGACCCCAATGGAAATAAGTCACTTGTCTGACTTTTTCAGGTCATCCCAGGTTCTCTACACATATTCTGCTATGTATAATAATCTATGTAACTGTATTTGTGTATACCTGCATAAACTTACTTGGGGATCGGTTGTGATGTGATCCTTTGTTTGTAAAAATGGTGGAGTTATAACTTTGGTAGAGCAGTGGATGCTTAAGCATTGAAACTCTCGCTAGCAGAAGCTATATGCTAAGAAAGTCACCCGTGTCCGAAGACTGTTTGGTTTCCTGACGAAGAAAACAGCACTTCCCTGGCTTCCTCCTGGAAAAAAAAAAGTTTATGAATTTTAGTGTTGAAATCCAGCCCGTCCCTCGCGACACACCGTCCCCCCCCCCTCCCCAAGTTTCTGCTCCCTTCCATAGTCACATCTCTGGTCTCTTCTTCCCTCTGCTGACCTTCCCTTTTCCCTAATTTCTCCCATTCCCTCGGTCTTTACTCTTGTGGTACTTTCCTCCACTAGTTTATCCCCTTCCCCTCTGGTTTCTCCCTCCACTAGTTTATCCCCTTCCCCTCTGGTTCCTCCCTCCATTAGTTTATCCCCTTCCCCTCTGGTTCCTCCCTCCACTAGGTTATCCCTTTCCCCTCGGGTTCCTCCCTCCATTAGTTTACCCCCTTCCTCTCTGGTTCCTCCCTCCACTAGTTTATCCCCTTCCCCTCGTCTTCCTCCCTCCACTGGGTTATCCCCTTCCCCTCGGGTTCCTCCCTCCACTAGTTTATCCCCTTCCCCTCGGGTTCCTCCCTCCACTAGTTTACTCCCTTTACCTCTGGTTCCTCCCTCCACTAGTTTATCCCCTTCTCCTCGGGTTCCTCCCTTCACTAGTTTACCCCCTTCCCCTCTGGTTCCTCCCTCCACTAGTTTATCCCCTTCCCCTCGGGTTCCTTCCTCCGCTAATTTATCCCCTTCCCCTCTGGTTCCTCCCTCCACTAGTTTACCCCCTTCTGGTTCCTCCCTCCACTAGTTTACAGCCCTTCCCTTCTGGTTCCTCCCTCCACTAGTTTACCCCCTTCCTTTCTGGTTCCTCCCTCCACTAGTTTACCCCCCTTCCCTTCTGGTTCCTCTCTCCACTAGTTTACCCCCTTCCCTGCTGGTTCCTCCCTCCACTAGTTTACCCCCTTCCCTTCTGGTTCCTCCCTCCACTAGTTTACCCCCTTCCTTTCTGGTTCCTCCCTCCACTAGTGTACCCCCCTTCCGTTCTGGTTCCTCCCTCCACTAGTGTACCCCCCTTCCCTTCTGGTTCCTCCCTCCACTAGTTTACCCCCTTCCTTTCTGGTTCCTCCCTCCACTAGTCTACTCCCCTTCCACTCTGGTTCCTCCCTCCACTAGTCTACTCCCCTTCCACTCTGGTTCCTCCCTCCACTAGTCTACTCCCCTTCCCCTCTGGTTCCTCCCTCCACTAGTGTGCCCCCCTTCCCCTCTGGTTCCTCCCTCCACTAGTGTACCCCCTTCCCCTCTGGTTCCTCCCTCCACTAGTGTACCTCCCTTCCCCTCTGGTTCCTCCCTCCATTAGTTTACCCCCTTCCCCTCTGGTTCCTCCCTCCACTAGTTTATCCCCTTCCCCTCGGGTTCCTTCCTCCACTGGTTTATCCCCTTCCCCTCGGGTTCCTCCCTCCACTAGTTTACTCTCTTTCCCTCTGGTTCCTCCCTCCACTAGTTTATCCCCTTCCCCTCGGGTTCCTCCCTCCACTAGTTTATCCCCTTCCCTTCTGGTCCCTCCCTCCACTAGTTTACCCCTTCCTTTCTGGTTCCTCCCTCCACTAGTCTACTCCCCTTCTACTCTGGTTCCTCCCTCCACTAGTCTACTCCCCTTCCCCTCTGGTTCCTCCCTCCACTAGTGTACCCCCGTTCCCCTCTGATTCCTCCCTCCACTAGTGTACCCCCTTCCCCTCTGGTTCCTCCCTCCACTAGTGTACCTCCCTTCCCCTCTGGTTCCTCCCTCCACTAGTGTACCCCCTTCCCCTCTGGTTCCTCCCTCCACTAGTTTATCCCCTTCCCCTCGGGTTCCTCCCTCCATTAGTTTACTCCCTTCCCCTCTGGTTCCTCCCTCCACTGGTTTATCCCCTTCCCCTCTGGTTCCTCCCTCCACTAGTGTACCCCCCTTCCCCTCTGGTTCCTCCCTCCACTAGTGTACCCCCCTTCCCCTCTGGTTCCTCCCTCCACTAGTGTACCCCTCTTCCCCTCCCACATGCCTTGCGACACGTGCTGTGTTCGCTCGGCAGCTCAGAATTCCTCCCATCAATCATCCATCATGACCCAGAAAGCCTTTTTAGCTCATAACAATGCATATTTTTTTGCCGAGTTCGTCGGTGTCACTCAGATTCCCTCGTAGATAATGTCCGACTCACTTTTCGGATGATCGGCGCGTAGTTTAATCATCCGAAGATCTGCTTTATGGTCCATGGACCATACCTGGGGTTTAGTCAAGGTAAACTTGAAGTACAGTCCATGGAGGTGAAGCTGGGAACACCTGGAGTAAAGTGCTGGATGAAGAGGTCGCGGTAAACTCGACAGTTTAAAGACTGGTCCTTCATCTTTGTGTCTATACACGAAGCTACGTATCCCTATTCTAAATAAGATTGGTGTTTATCCTCGTGAGCGAAACATTTTCTAACAAAATGCTCTTGTCTTCTGTCGAGATATCTAGGCGAGTACAAATAGGAAGCGTGTCTGTATTGCGCTGAGCAGACGGAAGATCAAGCCTCCACCTTGTCTCGCGTTAAATGACCCACTTGGGTTTAGCGCCTAACATGAATTATTCATTGAATATTATATATGTATATATATATATATATATATATATATATATATATATATATATATATATATATATATATATATTTATTTATTTATTTATTTATTTATTTGAAGGTTCAAATGTTTTAATGGGATCGCTGTTCTGAAATGGTCCCCTTTTTTTCTCCCCAATTCATATTCTTGATCTCCCCCGCCTCAATCCTACCCTCGGTCTCTAGGAGCTGTAAGGCCCTTACGGGTTTACCTCTTACCCATGAATGTAATCCCGGTGTAATTGCTAGGGATGGGACACTGTGGCGTCTAGCCTCCAGAGCTCACACCAAAGTAACTTTCAATTATTTATTTATCCACTGTAGACTTTTTAATCTCGAAGCTTAATGGAATTTCGAAATGCGCATTACAAATTTCATTACTTGTTTCGGAGCGAGGTAAATTGTGTGTGTGGGTGGCGCAGGGAGTTAGTGGTACTAATATTACTAAGCTCTGTTTATTTACTAGTGATGTAGTAACTCTGCTGGAACACTGGCTAGTTAACTAGCAGGTCACGTTGGTACACAGTATGAATATAACCATAAATAACCTTACAATAACCCAAGAATAATTAGATGTCAATGCTTAGAAATTTGCATTTTTTTTTTTTGTTATATTTTGTCATTGGAATTTTCAGAAGTGCTTAATCTGGACAGTCATAATGGACTAGCTCGCTCTCAGCAGTATATTTTGGATACTTCGAATTGTATTATCGTCGTAGAACACTCCTTGGAAGTTATTTTTTTTTTTAAATGAGGTGTAAGCGTAGCTCTGGTAATTCAAAGGATGTTTAACTAGCTAGTGGTCATCATCTGACAAACTTGTGTCTGGAGATGCTTGTCATCTTCCCTGACGAACAACCCCCCCACCCCCACCCCCATCTCTCGATCAAAACATTCAAACCCGAGAGCCCTGAGGGATTAGCGACAAGGATTAAGTTGGATGTATGGTGAGAGAGATTTAAAGTGGAGGGTAGGGTAAGATGTGGGAGGTCTGTATTGTACAGGGTTAAGGGGAGGGAGTTGGTGTAGGGGTATTGGACTCTTGTTTCAGCGACAGCGGGTGATGTTTGCTTCGCCAGAGTACTAGATCTTGCATTCCTTTTAATGGACGATTTATTTATCTTTGTTTTTTACTAATATTTCTGTGGCTCCGGAATAATTTGTAAATTTATGTGCCTAGGAATGGGCCGTATGCCGTAATATATCTTTGCGCGTCTTCATCTATAAATAAAAGTCTTGTGGATCAAAGATTAATTTGCCATTCGAAGTTGAAGCTACATACCTTAGAACTGAATCTTCCCTCCGTGACTAATATTACCCTCTATCAGTAACAATAGTAAACCCACCTCTGATAATGGTAGTGTGTACTGTACTGCTTGCTAGCTGTGCTGCTCTGAGGGGTGACCCCCAGTAGTAGTTCCATCTTGCATTTCTGTGACCGGGAGTAACCAGTGTCTATTAAGGGTACTGAGGCTTGTTTCTTTGACAGGGAATATGGTTCTTGCCGTATTGTATTGTCTGTTTTAATTACAAAATATCCTGTGATGGGGTTTATCGCGTAGCTGTCAGTCTATGAACTTTATTTGACAGTGACACTTTCCTATAGTCAGAGATCCTTCTCTTCCTTGTTTTAGTAATAGCATTTATTTCTTTGTTTCGGCGACGTTACGTGATATATGCCTTTCGGAGAGCAAAGATATTTTTTTTTTTTTTTTGAGAATCGATGACCGACTTATGGTATTGGATCCTCTGTTTCTGCACGCAGAGGAGTTTTATTTTTCTTAAATATTTTTGTAATTTCAGTAACTCTCACAGCGTTGGTTTGCATCTTTCCATGACCAGTGAGAAGTAGCTCAGTGGATGGAGTAGTGGGAGGGTGGGGTGGGATGGAGGTCAATAATCCCTGTGTTTAAGGGCTTGGGTAGGATAGACCACCAAGGGTATTTAGGGTGTCTTGTTGGTTGAGGATAATTTTGAGGCAGTCTGGTCTGACGCATGTTTATCTGGAGTCACTTTCGGAGGTCACCGGTCCCCCGGCCCGGTCCCAGACCATGTTCCCTAGTTACTGGCCTGATCGATCAAGCTTTTAGTGTCTGTAGTCCATTGTATGCACCAGAGTTCGCCTGATTAGGAGCTGTTTTGAGGAATCTGTCGAGTTCCTTCTTTAGGACATCCAGGTGATTGTTGATAATCCTTATGGATGAAGAAGGGGTGTTGGAGTCGTGATCTCTTAACACTTACTGAGTTCTCTCTCTCCTGCTTTCAGTGGGGTTACCCAGCACCGTCTGCAGAAAAATGTGAGATGTTAGGGCTTTTGGTCAGTACCTTTTTCTATTGCTTTATTTCCACCTTTGTGGAGTGGGGAAATATCGGTGATTTTTAACCAGTTTTTTTTTTAATCATGGTAAATTTCTTTTATTGACTCGTGCTGTTTTTTCACCAAGGCAGAGTAACTCAGAGACGGAAACTGTTTTCCTTTAGGAGAACACAGAAGTTGTGCGACTAATCAGACCGCAACATCACTCCACTATCAGAATGCAGACAGACACAGTGCCTCTCAGCCCCAAAACTGAAGCCCTGGTGGCCAGTTTCCCTGGATCACTTCAATATGTGAAGTGATCCAGTTCATTGCTCGCACTCTTCTCATTCCTGTGAACCGCTCGACTCCGTGCATTCCCATCTTACACTCTCACATTCGCCTGCTGAATATTCAATACCTGTTCTCCACCCTCTGCCAACCCTCCTCACGATACTTTTCATCCGTTATAGTGTTCTTGCCATTTACAAGCCATTTGTGGCTCCCCACCATCATGATGGTGATTTAGTGTTCTCTTGTATGATATTTGGCGTTATCGTATTAGTGTTCCTTATTCAAACTTACGTTTCTATTTGCACGCACGGGGATTTTGAGTATGAGCCTTCACGTAAGAGCTTGTAATTGGGGTTGTCACTTGGTTCACTATGATGACTCTAGTGTGCATGACGCAGTGTTTGCTCAATTTGTTATGGTATCAGTAATGTGAAATCTCAATGGGAGGTATGTATAATTTCTTGTGGGCTAATAGTTTAGAGGGTCGGTTTTCAGCTTAGCGATAAACTTTTATGTAAATTCTTAAATATCAAGTAGACTGTGCAGTGAAGACGGTTATATTTTATGTGTATAGGGAAGACTCGTCCATTATTAGGCAAAATAGTAACGTAACTTAGATTTACAAGTAAAATCTTGAACATCAAAATGGTATACAATACCGACAGGTTGGTAGGTAAGACACATAGGCAACAGTTAGACAACTTTATTCCGAAACGTTTCGCTTACACAGTAGGCTTCTTCAGTCGAATACAGAAAGTAGGCAGGAACAGTAGAGATGTGAAGACGATGTAATCAGTCCATCACCCTTGAAGTCGTAGAATTTGAGGTTGTCAGTCCCTCGGCCTGGAGAAGTTCAGTTCCATAGTCAGGAACTATCTGAAGATCAGATAGTTTATAGTTTATTTTTGGGTTATAAGAAAAGTTTCCCTATGGGCCTGAAGTGTAGCTTTATCCACTGAATAACTGTCTTGATATTGGATAATTTATATGATTAAAAAAAACTCGAGTCCCTGAACTCTGTGTTAACCTTTGTTGAAAATGGTATAAGACTACCGACAAATTGATGAATAAGACACTTGTGCAACAGTTGGGTATCCTGATTGTTGAAACGTGTCGCCTATACAGTAGGCTTCTTCAGTCAAAGGTCAGAGGCAGCAGGTGTAGTGAAATGAAGATGATGTAATCGATATCAACCTTGGAGAAATAGTATTTGAGGTGGTCAGTCCCTCAGTCTGGAGAGCGAGAGAGGGAGGGGGGTCATCTCCATGGTCTGGAACAATATGAAGCTGAAGCAAGAGAATGGACTCTTAAATACTGTCAAAGGTAAGGTGGAAGATACTGTCCCCTGCAACGGCTTCGAGAGCTTCCACCTTACGTACCTTCAATAGTATTTAAGAGTCCATTCTCATGCTTCAGCTTCATATTGTTGCAGACCATGGAGCTGACCTCTCTTCAGGCTCAGGGACTGACCACCTCAAATACATAATCATTTCATTATTACATCTGCTGCCTCTGTATTTGACTGAAGAAGCCTACTGTGTAGGCGAAACGTTTCAACAATAAGGACACCCAACTGTTGCACATGTCTTACTCAGTGTTAACCCTATTCTTATGGTTTTGACGCTGTTTTCTTGTATTTACGTTCACTGATAAATGTACCCGAACCTGTTTGTGTACTTGTACTTAACATGTACTGTATACCTGAACATTTACCTGTATGTTTTAAGAATCCGCAATGAATGGATGTAAAAAATTCACTGGAGCAAACATGCTTTGAAGCTGCCTGGTGGTGTGAACACTGTGTAGTGCAGTGGCTAGTTCTACAGTCTGGTAATTACAGGAACGCTACACCACCAGTTTGTATCCAATTCATGCCATGACTTGGTATCTAACTGAATGTATGACGCCTATACAATACTGCTTCATGCATGTCTTTTTCTGTTCTCTCCCCCCCCCTTCCTCCAATACAGTCAGGTCTCATCCTACAAATAGCTAGTAGCAGGGCATCCTTCGGCTGTTCGCTCCATACCATTATGGCGGAGAGGTGTTGAGGCTCGCATATTGCGTGGTAATGCATCAGGACGCTGGTGATGCTGTTTGTCTGACCTCAGGAGATGATGACCTCCCACACTCGCACACTCCACTGTCGAGTGCGAGTGTGATTCGCCAGAGTAATCCCGGTCCGGGTCTTGTTCATGAGGTGGTATGGCGCTGGCTCCCCGTTGGGAGAGTGTAACGTTGTCTTCTATTCTTGGGAAGAGGAGTCCCTCTTCAACTCCAATGTCGTGTGTCTGGCCTCAGGGGGATGATCCTCCCCCCAACATTCGCCGACACCGCTGCCGCCCAAGAATAGGGAGGATGGACGATGATAACAGATATAGACCACGACAACGATGATGAAACTGAAAAAAAAAGAAGTATGAGAACGATGAAAAGGAGAACGCTGACGAAGACGGAGATGTATCCATAAACATCAAGAGAGTGAGATTTAAAAGCAGATATATGGATCGTAAGATTGCATTAGCATCGTTTATGAGACTTCATAGCACAGGCCTCCGGAGAATGTAAGCCCAGCAAAACATGGAGACTATGTAGGCCTAGGAAATTATGTGAATGATCAGAGATATTACGTTGTGAAATTTGTTTTAGAGGAGTTCCTCCCATGTTTGGTTCGTGCGCCTCTGTGTCAGTCATTTTGAAAGACGAATATCAAGGCCTTCAGGACGGTCTAATAGATATTTTTTATTTTGAACAAAAAAAATATACATTCAGGATGAGAACCTGTTCTTATTTGTTTCGTTTTTGTCAAATTCGTTAAATCATGAAGGAATGACTCACTATTTTATAGTCAGAACGTACAGAAGTAATAATATAGTAATGGTATACAGCACCGACAAGATGAGGAATCATAGATACTTGTGCAACAGATGGGTATTTTCTACCGTCTTTGTGTTGTATAATTTCTGTATTGAAGTATAAAAACCACTGGTTGGCGGAGTCTTCGAAGATACCTAGTGTTGCACATGTCTAACTCCTTTTGCAGCAGTAAAATGTAAATGTTGACAACTGGTAAGAGGATACTAAAGTTTTTTATGGGGCTTTATGTACACGGGGAAAATAGAAGACTTTATCAAGAATACAGTAGATAGTGTTCATAAGTGCGGCTTTACTGCTTTCCGATGAATGTAAGTATGATGATAATGATAAAAACCGTATTAAGATTTCGTAGGTTATATACTCTGTTAACAGACGTATCCAATTAGCCGTTCACGGAGCTGGTAATATACACGACACATACGTGTCTTCCTCTATCACAGTCGTTTACATATCATGTTTATCAGACGGTTGGCTAATGTATGTTTTGTAAAAGCATAACGTGTGAAGTATAAGGACAAGTGCAACTAATGTGACACTTGTGTCCTTTTACTTCACATATTGTCGGTAATTCTACCAACATTATAAAAACATAACGTCGAGTTAAACATACGAATTAACAACTGGGAGTCTATACTGCAGACTGAATTGTTTGCCATTATAATGACACTAAAGTTAACTTACGACACTGAGCTTGACTTGACTCGCGAAATCGTAATGACACGATTGCAAACAAACCATACCACGGGCGGGATTGAACCTGCGGTCAGAGAGTCTCAAAACTCCAGACCGTCGCGTTAGCCACTGGACCAGCTAGCCACAATAAGATTCGCCCAACTAGGTATATTTCTACACCATAGGAAGGTTAGCATAGGCTAGCTGGTCCAGTGGCTAATGCGACGGTCTGGAGTTTTGAGACTCTCTGACCGCGGGTTCAATCCCGCCCGTGGTATGGTTTGTTTGCAATCGTGTCATTACGATTTCGTGAGTCACGTTGACGGCATTGAGGGGACTTGAGCTAGAGTTCGTCACGGCCACGCTAGCTAGAGATTCGTCTGTAAGAACTTGCATTTGTGGTCAGTGGTGCCTATGCTAACCTTCCTATGGTGTAGAAATATACCTAGTTGGGCGAATCATTGTGGCTAGCTGGTCCAGTGGCTAACGCGACGATCTGGAGTTTTGAGACTCTGACCGCGGGTTCAATCCGGCCCGTGGTATGTTTTTTTTTTCTGAGCTTGACTCTATGATTATTACTGATTCTATGTTATCACTGAAGGCTTTTTAACTCGAATAATAACTCTAAGAACATACTCATTGGAGAAACCAGGTATAAATACTAGAAAATAGGGAGAAAAGAATTTAATATACAGTTTTTACGGGCTCCATCACACACTGGATTACTCCTTCATGATAAAGTTGACATGTTAGCCAAGACAAGTACCCTGAAGGAGAATGTAGATTATAACTTTGGTGTATGTGTCTATCATTAGGGATAATATTAGGAAAATAGTAAATAATGAAACAATATTATAGAAATGCAGTTAGAAGCCTGAGTAGATCTATAACCCACTATAACATAAACGTCGATAAGTACGTTTATGGAGCAGTTTGCAATGTGAACAGACTGATGATGTAGTGACCAAGCTTAGCCCTGGTTATAAGTACTTCTAGTAGTTTGGCATACACACAGATGATGATCAAACCAAATTCAAGGTATGTGCTTATTCTGTGGTTACTATCTTGAGCACTATGTGCTCAATTTCCACTTATTGATATTAATGAAAATAAGATACCAGATATATTAAGCAAATTTTCTTGTAACAGATAAGTGAACTGTAGATATAAACCCAGATGTACTCCTGTTAACCCTTTTGGGGCCTAGTTCATAGGCCTTTTATGTATAATAATAATAATATCTTTATTTACTACAAGTACATGTACAAGGTATACAGGCCTAGCTGACATCAATATAGAAAGCCCCTTGTTGTGCTGAGCATTTCGGGCAAATTAGGTCAGTGTCCCAGGATGCGACCCACACCAGTCGACTAACACCCAGGTACCCATTTTACTGATGGGGAACATAGACAACAGGTGGAAAGAAATACGCCCAATGTTTCTACTCTGGCTGGGAATCGAACCCAGGTCCTCGCCGTGTGAAGCGAGAGCTTTAGCCACCAGGTGCTACCGTCCACAGGATGGATATGGGTGCACAATAAACTAGCCACTTCGGTGGCAAAATATAAAAAAAAAATATTACAGCGGGGAAGAGATCTGGTTGACTGGAAATTGAAAAAAAAAGAAAAAAAAAAAAGACAGCGACACGTTTGGCAGCGTGGTGTGTGCGCGAACAAAGACTATGCTAAAATTCGTATGGTTTTCACGCGTGGTGTTCAGACGGGTTGTATTTGTTTACTGTCCCCGGTGCCCTCCCGAATTATTTAGTTAATGACTGTTAAATATACTTAAATTGACGTTAATTAGTATTTAAAATAATATATCATGACCTTACGTAATACAGCTTAAAATTATTGGACAATAGCTTCTGGTAATAGTGTTTAGAAACAGAGTTACATCAACGTGTTATAAAACAAACGCTATATTATAAGAACTTGTTGTGGGAGAAGTGAATGTCTGGGTCGTTGGAGAACAGGAAAGCGACGTTTACTGTTCATTATAATAATGTAAGTCTTGAATGCGTTAAGGGAGGGGGGGGGAAGCTGTATTGTGACCTTCCTCCTTGGCTCTCCACACAACAACCATTGTCCCGCTTCTTGTCATGGTTGACCTTCCTTGTTTACGCTGATGTTCTATATACCAGCTAGTTATTATCCTTCCATCATGTGTGTAGTGTGAGAGTCGTGACATTTACCGTTATTAAAGGTATTTTTTTTTTATTCACATAAGCCGCACCCAGAAGAGGAAACCTAAGTTTCGATCCATTCTGGTTACTTGACGAAACTGAAACGTCGTCATAAGTTTTCTTCTCTTAAGTGTCGTTTATTTATGAAATGCTCCAGTCATAATTTTGTTAGTTACTCTCCAGAATTATAAAAATGTGCGTTTAAGGGCAGAGTTATGATTAGTTCAGGGATGTAGGGGTAGCAAGTTACATGGGTAAGACAGATAAAATATCCCTCCACCCTCTGTATCGAGCAAGTTTGCTGAGAAAGGCAAGCAGTATTTTAGCTAATTCTCCCGAGACAGTTGACTCCCGCCGGGTCACTATCTGGAGAAGACTCAGACCGGGACAATACCGACGAACCTACTCGAGACAGTTGAGCTTTATGGGAGCCATTGTGGAATAAACCCAGTGAAAAGCAATAACACCAATAGCTTTTGGCCAATTAGGCTGTTGGTGATGGTATATTATACGCACCACCGCCGACAGATTGTCTTTTTATTATTAAAAAAAATGGGTAAATCAATAATATGTTATTACTTGTTCTATATTATAGTTGCACAATGGGAACAAAAGCTAGCTATGTTTCTCTGTCATATTCCATCACGCAGGATTTATCTCATAGAATGTGTTGAATCTGTCAGCCTGAGCTGGCTGAGTGAGGATATCGCGAAGTATTCCAGTAAGAGTTCATCATCTACGGCAGCTTCTCCACTCTGCTCCTGAAGACGTCCTGGCTCCTGGGGACGACCTGAAAGCTTGAATCCTGGTTACCAATTTTACAAATGCAAGGACTCCCCCTTCATGCAAGGTACCTTGATGCTGGTGAAGGACTCGTGATCCCAGAAATGTGAACAACTGATAGTCTCTCATTACCTCGGCACTGTATTAGTCTCACTAGCTGAGCTCTTCCACTTGAATTAAGTTTGTACTTCCACCCTAAAATAAGTGTCATTGGATATAATAATTACAGTGAAGTAAAGTTGCAGTACCATGGGTGGAACAGTTCACATGTAAATATCATAATACTGTGGCTGGAAGAATTCTCTTGTAACTCTCACTGCTGTGGCTGGAACCATTCACATGTCACAGTACTGTGACTGGAACAGTTCACACACAAGAAGCTACTCTTTGGAGAAAGAACTTCAGATGTTTCTCTGCAAAGTATTTTTTTGTGAATTTGAAGCACAGGCGACGTGTAGATGAAGATAACTGTATAGTTGAGGACATTTATTGAGGAAACATTTCTCCACTCGTGGCTTTTCAGTCCTAAAAACTAAACCACGTGTAGCGAAACGTTTGTTATTGTCCCGAACTGTGTATCTTCATCATACTGTCAATATCACCATACTTGTTGTACAGGCTTACAGGTGGCGGCAGTGTGTGTCGTCTCCTACACTAAATTCTGCTTATCCAGTAGAATTCAGGGAGTTAGATGATAGCTGGTGCTTAAGAGAGAACATTGGAAAGAGTCGCTGCTCATCCTTTGGATCCAATAAATGCGATGAACATTAATGCGATAAACAAAAATATTTTATTTCAGCACGAAGAAATATTTAAGGGCGGGGATTTGGCACCTACATTGATTTAAGCGTTGTTATACTTCTGAAAAGAATTAATAATTTTATTGTTGACCTCTGAAGAATAGATATAAGTGACCTTATTGCTAGGAGTGATGGGCTAGGAGTGTAGAACAAGGAAGAAATTATAGGAATGGTAGGATAGAGTAAGGAATGGAGACAAAGGGCTGGTACATATTATAGAACAGTGAAAAGGTTAGGTGACTGGGGTGGGGTAGGCAACTAAGAAAAGGAAAATAGGACAGTAAGTAGAATGTAATAAAGTTATGGGCAGATTAGAGGGTGAGAGTAAGGTAGGGTAGGGGGGAATTGGGTAAAGAAATTAAGGGATTACGATAGTGCAGGGGCGAAGTGTGAGTAAAGAATATGGTTGTTGTATAGGGGACGCGGGAAGATTTACCTTAAAAGGCAGGAGGATAGTGGTATATGACGGAGATTTGTTCAACACCTCATCCTTCCAGCCTACATTCTTCCAGCCTATAACCCCACCGTCTTCAGCATTCCCCTCTAGTCTTACTTCAGTCCCTTTGCTTATCATTTCAGCAATGGAATGCGAGTCAGTATCGTATTTTAATTTAGGAATGAGAGTGCAGAATAAACTAATGGGAACAATACAAGCTTATTGGTAATGTGAGTGATATAACTTGGAACGTGGGCGGTATTAGCTTATATGAAAACATGCGCTATATTTACAAGATAGCAAGATTACCACGCTGATCACCGCAGGAAAACTGGTTTATAATTACATGCAGGTACGAAGGTTAAGACACAAGTGCAACAGTTGGGTATCTTTATTGTTGAAAAGTTTCGCCTACACAGTAGGCTTCTTCAGTCAAATACAGAGGCAGCAGGTGTAGTAGTGAAATAATCTTTGACTTGTCGGTATTGTATACAATTTTTAACACCCATTCATGTCTCTTATTGCACTCGCACGAACGAACATAAATACATACACATAAGAACTATAAGAAAGGAGGAAGACTGCAGCAGGCCTACTGGCCCATACAAGGCAGGTCCCTATCAAAATTACCCAAGATTTTGCTTCAGTACCCTAGGTACTGTAGGTCTTTTCATTCGTATATTTGTCCAATCCCTTTTTAAGAATGCAGACGCATACGTACGTACACATATACGCAGAGGAAATAATTATTACACAGCAGTTTCACTCTCACTTGTACATCTCAACCCCCCATTACGACATCCGTGAGGGTAGGAGGGGGGGGGGGATGGTTGGTCTAACTCTAGGTGGTTGGAAAGAGATGAGAGGTCACAGCATCAGGCCACAGATCAAGGTCATGATTTTACGGTGTCAGCGATGACGGGAAGTGCTGCCGCCGAGCGCAGTGCTCTGATACCTGGCTTTGTTCCTGCTGGACCTGCGCAGTGCTCTTGATACCTGGCTTTGTTACCTGCTGGACCTGCGCAGTGCTCTTGATACCTGGCTTTGTTACCTGCTGGACCTGCACAGTGCTCTGATACCTGCTGGACCTGCGCAGTGCTCTGATACCTGCTGGACCTGCGCAGTGCTCTGATACCTGCTGGACCTGCGCAGTGCTCTGATACCTGCTGGACCTGCGCAGTGCTCTGATACCTGCTGGACCTGCGCAGTGCTCTGATACCTGCTGGAACTGCGCAGTGCTCTGATACCTGCTGGACCTGCGCAGTGCTCTGATACCTGCCTTTGTTACCTGCTGGAGCTGCGCAGTGCTCTGATACCTGCTGGACCTGCGCAGTGCTCTGATACCTGCTGGACCTGCGCAGTGCTCTGATACCTGCTGGACCTGCGCAGTGCTCTGATACCTGCTGGACCTGCGCAGTGCTCTGATACCTGCTGGACCTGCGCAGTGCTCTGATACCTGCTGGACCTGCGCAGTGCTCTGATACCTGCTGGACTTGCGCAGTGCTCTGATACCTGGCTTTGTTACCTGCTGGACCTGCGCAGTGCTCTTCATACCTGGCTTTATTACCTGCTGGACCTGCGCAGTGCTCTTGATACCTGGCTTTGTTACCTGCTGGACCTGCGCAGTGCTCTGATACCTGGCTTTGTTACCTGCTGGACCTGCGCAGTGCTCTGATACCTGGCTTTGTTACCTGCTGCACCTGCGCAGTGCTCTGATACCTGACTTTGTTACCTGATGGACCTGCGCAGTGTTCTGATACCTGACTTTGTTACCTGCTGCACCTGCGCAGTGCTCTGATACCTGACTTTGTTACCTGCTGGACCTGCGCAGTGCTCTTGATACCTGGCTTTATCTGCTGCACCTGCGCAGTGCTCTTGATACCTGGCTTTACCTGCTGCACCTGCGCAGTGCTGACTTACCTTCTCTGATGTGTGGATGATTCTCCCTTGTTTATCCCTCTTCCCCTTTAGTTAGTGCCTCTTGAGCGGATAGTTTGGTATCCCTTAAGGGATACCTTTAAATAGCTGAATTTTCCTTTTTCTTTCCTTCCAGAATTTTCGTTCGTACCTTGAGAATGCCTCGTCCGATCGGCTTTAAACTTTTAAAGGGTGGTTTACCACAACCAGGGATAGGTTCGTGGGATTGTTGGCAGGTTATTTCAAGTTTTCTTTTCCATGGGTTAACTTGAGACAAGTCTCTGCTTACTCCTGCAGCGCTGTATGACCCTTAAGTGTTTAGCGCTTCGTTATGATTATTATTTATATAATCTTTTGCCCATGTTCCACGTCTCTCCCTCTTCCCCACCCCCTCTCCCGTTTTCTCAATCCCTCTTCTTGGTATTCTCCTATCTCTTGCCTTTCTGTCCGTCCACTTTCCCTTCTCACCCTCTGTTATATACATTGCTTCCCTCTCATTCAGATTTTCCTGCCCCTTCCCCATTCTGCAGATTTACCTCTTGCCAATTATACAGATTTGCCTCCAATAAATCATACATATTTACGCGCCCCATTCATAAAGGTTTACCTCCCCCTCCCCGCCACTGTATCACTGGTGAACTAGTTACCAACGTTAGTTTACTCTTGTTACGGCACCATCGTCTGTATGGACCTCTCGTTAATTATTAATGGGAGCGGAAGCGTGGTTAGGTATAATTGCCTGGGTCTCGTTAGAAAAAATAAGTCTGATATCACTTTGAAGCTGCCGCTCCCGTGTTGTTATCAGGGGGAGCTGAGGACGGTGCTTGATAACCATTGTAAGTCGTTGTTTACGTTCACTTCTGTGTCGTTAAGCGCAAAAATTTACTAGGTCTTTCGCTTTCCTCCTTTCCTATTCCTCTCCGTCTTCCTTCTTCCTCTTAATTCCTCCCTTTCTTTCCTCTTTTTTTTATTCCCTCTTTCCTTTTCTCCTCTTCCCTCTCCCTCCCCCTCCCCCTTTTCTCTCTCCCTCTGTTTACATTTAATAACATAATTAACTGCGGTGATTGGACTGGGGGTCGAGGTTATATTTGGTATCAGTGGGAAACATAGAGTAGGATTAAAGCCTGAAGAATGGCGCCATCACCCAGGATTACTGATGAAGCATCTCCCGCGTATTATTAGTTCTCCAGTCAGCCGCTACTGGCAAGCACAGCTGCCCACTCTGGTAACATTGCTCTGCCATGGTTTCCACGCCTTTGGTGTCTGGCTACTGTGCCTGGGAGATGCTGCTGCTGCTTGTGTAATTACAATGAATTTAATGTTTGCTGTGTGTTTAGCATGTAGGCACACACAAAGTGTAAAGTGACGAGTGTAAAGTGATCCTTTATTGACAACGTTTCGCCCATAAAGTGAGTTCTGTCGTGTATCGTTACCACGAAATCGTAACGATACACGAACAAACTACTAGTATCAATACAGATTCCAGAAATGTCTACTAAGTTACAGAAATGTGTGACAGTCTTGTAGGGTACACGCACTTGTGTGACAGTCTTGTAGGGTACACGCACTTGTGTGACAGTCTTGTAGGGTACACGCACTTGTGTGACAGTCTTGTAGGCTACACGCACTTGTGTGACAGTCTTGTAGGCTACACGCACTTGTGTGACAGTCTTGTAGGCTACACATTTGAGATGTATGGACGTAACTAAGCTAGTACACGGTGTGTGTGAAATGACCTAAGACGACTTACACAGTTCACACACACACTCAGGGTGTGTGAACTGGCCTGAGACAGTACACACTTAGGGTGTGTGTGTGAACTGGCCTGAGACAGTACACAGTTAGGGTGTGTGTGTGTGTGTGTGTGTGTGTGTGTGTGTGTGTGTGTGTGTGTGTGTGTGTGTGTGTGAACTGGCCTGAGACAGTACACTGTGTGTGTGTGTGTGTGTGTGTGTGTGTGTGTGTGTGTGTGTGTGTGTGTGTGTGTGTGTGTGAGTGAACTGGCCTGAGACAGTACACTGTGTGTGTGTGTGTGTGTGTGTGTGTGTGTGTGTGTGTGTGTGTGTGTGTGTGTGTGTGTGTGTGAACTGGCCTGAGACAGTACATACTTTGGGTATTGTGATGTCGGAGGTAGAAACCTTGGGGAGACATGGTGTCAATTATTAGTGAATTAGAGATTTTATGTGAAGTTAATTTTTATGATAACGTAATGCTGAATACAGTGCTGTGTATATCTGTACAGTAATGTGTAGAACTAGATAATAATGTGTATAGGTGTAATGTATCATTATTATTAATGGTTTACAGTGCTGACAAGTTGATGAATAAGACATTTGCAGCGCTTGTTTATCTTTTTGGCGAAACTTTTCGCCTTCTCAGCAGGCTTGTTCGATTGAATAAAGGTGAATATGATACTGGAAGAAGTATTAGTTTTGATGTGATCTGTCGGTCAGCCTTGCTGAAAGGTAGTTAGTCCCTCAGCCTTGAGTGACTGACCACTTCTCAGCAAGGGAGACTGCCTGATGACTTCAAAACTACTGCTGCTACTACTGCTTCCGGTTTTATATTCGTTTGTATTCGACTGAAGAAGCCTCTAGCGCAGGTGAAACGTTTGGTAATAGACATTCATGCGTTGGACATGCCTTATTCGCAGTTATAATGCGTTTGGCTTTACGATTGTGTTTATATCTGTTGTGTATATAGCTTTAAGTCTGTGTGTTTAGCAGTACGATGACTGTACAGTAATCAGTAAATATTGTGTCAGTATGTTGCGCAGAACACATTTCCTTATGCATAAACAGAATAGACTATTTGAATGTATAACGGATAACTGAAAATGGCATTCACTCGTAAATAAGGTTTAACAAAGATGAGTTGGAGTGTTAGAAGATTCCTCGAGCACGTTGTCATGGCTGCTACACTATCACTGAAACGACTCGCCGTTCTTGTTTCCAAATTGATGTTTTTTTTTTTTTTTTTCAGGTGAGTGTTGACGCTTCTTGTCTCCTCAGTGAGTATGTTGACGATGGAGTCTCGTGTCCTTAGGCAACAAGGTATATGTATCAACAGTTGTGTGTGTGTACTCACCTATTTGTGGTTGCAGGGGTCGAGTCACAGCTCCTGGCCCCCCGTGTGTGTGTGTGTGTGTGTAATATATATATATATATATATATATATATAATTGTGTATATATATATATAATATATATATATATTTTATATATATATATATATATATATATTTTATATATATATATATATATATATATTTTATATATATATATATATATATATATATATATATATATATATATATATATATATGTAATATATATATATATATATACATATATATATATATATATATATGCTGAGTTTACCTACACCCCTAAGGATTAAATTATTATTGTACGTGAAAGTACATGGTAAGACAATTAGCAGAGTACTTGAAAGTCCACAGTTAGTCTGTCTGGTGAGAACTATATACATCTGCCTAAATTAAGGACTTGTCTAAAGTATTTTTTTTAATTGGAGAAAAAATCTTAAGTGTACGAAACTTGAGCATCAAATTGAGGTAGTCTTTGAGAGAGTTCTCCCTGATGATCGTATTATGAGCAAGTCTCAATATTCAGATGAGAAATATGCTTTCTTTGTGTTATAGAACTTTCTTTCCCTCGAGAATTTGTGGTGTTTTCCAAGAGGCGTGAAGGTCTGGAGCTGTGGTATACACCTTGGCAATTCCTATAAATGATCTGACATCTGTTCTCCCATCTAATATTTTGTCATCACTATGTGGATGATTTCGCTATAGCTTGTGCAGGCGCTGACTGTCGCCTAGTTGCAGCCTCACTCCAGAATGCTGTCAAGTGTTTCCCATTAGGCCACTACACGTGGGTTTAAATTTTCTAGTGCTAAAACACAATACTTTCACCTGATGTTCAGTCGTCCCTGATATTCCATTGTACCTGTATGGCTCACGAATCCCTGAATGTGATACGGTCAGATTTCTCAGCCTGCTGTTTGATAACCGGTTGTCTTGGAAACCTCACATTACCTCCCTGAAAGCAACTTGCCATAGCTGGCTGAACATTCTTAAAACCCTCGCTCGTCTTTCATTGGGGGGGGGGGGAGGGTAGATCGTCGAACCCTCCTTCGACTGCAGTCAGTCCTAATTTTATCAAAGCTAGATTACGGTGACCAGATTTAGTATGCTCCCATCCATCATCAGGGATTACGTTTATGTGCTTTTCACTTCTCACCTGTTGAGAGCTTCTGTGCAGAAGCAAATGTCCCATCCTTGAATGATCGTCGTGATGTTCATTGCCTCCGCTATTTTGTTCACTCTCATGACGTTCATGATCCTTCTACATACAGGATAGTAACGAACGTTGGCAGAAGTCCATCATTTGTTCGCCGTCCGTTTACTCCGTCCCTTTTCTCTTCGTCTTCAGTCGCTCGTCTTCTCTTTAGTTGCCCCCTTTATATGTTCATCTAGCATCTAACTTTCACTTCCCCCTTGTGAAGTTCTGACAGTGTTTGTTCTTCCCCACTGCCATGTGCGAAAGCCTAAATCCCTACAGTTGCTTCTCTCTCTTTTTCTTGATCACTTCCAATCTCATTCTCATGCCGTTGCAGTGTAGACTGATGGTTCTAAATCCTCTGATGGTGTTGGGTTTGAAGCAGTGTTTCCTGACAGTATGGTGAGAGGTCATTTATTAGACTCCGCTATTATTTTTACAACTGAATTGTATGCCATTCTCGTCACAAGCTGGCTAGACAGATACATACTTCAAGGAACTTGCAATCCCATTCATTGACAACTGGAACAACTTTTATGGCAAACATGATATGTATGCAAGGGGCTGGGGTGGTAGCACTTGCAGACTCGATTGAGAAGGCCATTGGTGAAATGCCTATGATTTTAAACTGATGGAAGATAGAGGTATGGGTGTGTGTGGGAAACAAGCAGGTTGCAACACTTGGGTTGGAAACAGTAAATGTATAAAAGGCATTCAGCATGAAGTTATAAATAAAGACAATAGATCAGGTCAGCAAACAAAGGGGGACAGCAGAGGGCAGCAAGGGACTAGCTCCCTTAAGGTTTACTATACTAATAGCAGGAGTGTAAGAAATAAGATAGATGAGCTAAGATTAATTGCAAGTGCAGGAAACGTAGATATTATTGCTATAACAGAGACCTGGCTCAATCTGAAAGATAGAGAGATGCCCTCTGAATGTCACATACAAGGCTATAAATTATTCCACACTGACAGGGTCAACAGGAAAGGTGGTGGAGTAGCGATGTATGTCAGAGACAATTTAAATTGTTGTGTTAGACAAGATATTAAATTAGAAGCGTCAGCCACTGAATCTGTTTGGTTACAGCTTCTCGAGGGCCGAGAAAAACTAATTTTGGGTGTGATTTACAGGGCCCCAAATCTTGATAGGGAGTGCAGTAAACTTCTATGGGACGAAATTCGTAAGGCATCTACATACGAAAATTTTGTGCTAATGGGAGATTTCAACTATAGACAGATTGACTGGAGCAATTTGACAGGAAATTTAGAGTCAGGTGACTTTCTTGATACGATCCAGGATTGTTTTTTGTTACAAAAAACGCGATTCTAAAAGCTTAGAGATCTCCAGTGAATACTAGAAAGGACTGCCCTTCTAGCATCCAGCCTGTTACTGGGTTTTCGTAACAAGTAGTTAGTATCCTTGCCCAGTTATCCATTAAAATTCAGAATTGTTCAATAGCGCTTTAGGATTACAACTGGTAGGCTACTAACTAGAGAAATTAAAATTTAATAAATTTATTAAGTCTAGAGGTATATTATTAAATTAAATTAAATCACAGCAATCAAAATAAAATCAATCTCTCGAGTTCAATATTGTGCTGAAAGCACATATCACATTTATAATTCTTAAGTACCGTCTGGTACATTAACATTTAATAAGATATTACAAATATGTACAAGTGCTCTTAAGTAGTTAGCTATGTCTCAAGACTCGAATAAGACTTAAACAAGTGACCGACAAAGTCCTCAAATAAACTAACTTCTTGACCGACCGGCAAACCGAACAGTCTGCTTGAACAACAAAGAATGCTAAGCCCAATAGCAATGCAATATCAAGCGACTGCGACACAGAATCAAGAACAAGGAGATAATATAACGACACTAAGTAGGGACCATCAGCAGATCCTCCACAAAAGTTACAAAACTCCCATAGGAAAAACGCGACTGTGACAATACACAGAAACCAGTACAAAAATTAGGTCAGAAGCTATAGCTAAGGACCTGAGATACTCAGAGTGTCTAAGCGACACACAACCTCAGTACAACGTCGAAAATCACTAAGTCTTTACAATGTTCTGTGAACAAAGTTCTACAGAACTAACAAGAATAATGAGACAGACAATCTGTCCAACCACCAAGCGAGTCTCCAGCAGACTGACTACTTCACGAGAGGTGAGGACACCCCCCCTCGATCACGTGATAGCTACGTGGACAACTGCAGCTCAGAAGCCGGCAGTATAACGAGCGACAAGCGATAATTACAGTAGTTTGACAATCAAGACTAACTGAGCACATTTTATATACATCCTAACAACATAAGCTAAATAACAATATAACACTCAAATAATAATATAAAGTCATACATTTACGATTTAGCTATTATCGCAAATATAAGCAATATAAAATTAAATGAAAAGGTAATATACATTATATATACATAATAACCATTGTAACCCATTCAGGGGTTGCAACATTTTTTAAAACAGTTTGTGACAGAGCCAACTAGGGGAAATAACCTCCTTGACTTGGTTCTTGCCAGTAGGGAAACACTAATAATCTTGAGGTTAATGATGAGCTTGGGGAAAGTGATCACAAATCACTCAGTTTTAATATATCATGGAATTCCCCTAATAATGGCAATCAAGTCTCCATCCCTGACTTTCGCTTGGCTGATTTCATAGGACTGAAAAATTACTTAGGTGGGCTGAACTGGAATGACCTGACTAAGGGTCAGGTAGGTGGTGATGGTTGCCGATATGATGCTTTCCAGGGCATAGTTCTAGCTGCTCAGTCAAATTATGTTCCAAATAGGGAAATCAGATCAAACAAAAATGATCCTAAATGGATGAACAATAGATTAAAATATCTGATTGGTCAAAAGAGAGGCATATATAGGCAAATCAAAAGAGGAGAGGGGCAGTTGAGAAATCGATATATTCAGTTAAAGAGAGAAATAAAAAAGGGAATTAGAAAAGCAAAAAGAGATTATGAGGTTAAAGTTGCAAGAGAATCGAAGACTAACCCAAAAGGATTCTTTCAGGTATACAGAAGTAAGATCAGGGACAAGATAGGCCCACTCAAAAGTTCCTCGGGTCAGCTCACTGACAGTGATAAGGAAATGTGTAGAATTTTTAACACATACTTCCTCTCAGTTTTTACACAGGAGGATACCAGCGATATTCCAGTAATGATAAATTATGTAGAACAGGACGATAATAAACTGTGCACTATTAGGGTCACAAGTGACATGGTCCTTAGGCAAATAGATAAATTAAAACCTAACAAATCCCCAGGCCCTGATGAACTGTATGCAAGGGTTCTAAAGGAATGTAAAGAGGAGCTTAGCACACCTTTGGCTAATCTTTTCAACATATCACTACAAACTGGCATGGTGCCAGATAAGTGGAAAATGGCAAATGTGATACCTATTTTCAAAACAGGTGACAGGTCCTTAGCTTCGAACTATAGACCAATAAGCCTAACCTCCATAGTGGGAAAATTTATGGAATCAATAATTGCCGAGGCAGTTCGTAGCCACCTTGAAAAGCATAAATTAATCAACGAATCTCAGCATGGTTTTACAAAGGGGAGTTCCTGCCTTAAGAATTTATTAACTTTTTTCACTAAGGTATTTGAGGAGGTAGATCATGGTAATGAATATGATATTGTGTATATGGACTTCAGTAAGGCTTTTGACAGGGTCCCACATCAGAGACTATTGAGGAAAATTAAAGCACATGGAATAGGGGGAGAAATTTTTTCCTGGATAGAGGCATGGTTGACAAATAGGCAGCAGAGAGTTTGCATAAATAGGGAGAAATCAGAGTGGGGAAGTGTCACGAGCTGTGTTCCACAGGGGTCAGTGTTGGGCCCCCTGCTGTTCACAATCTACATAAACGACATAGATGAGGGCATAAAGAGCGACATCGGCAAGTTTGCCGATGACACCAAAATAGGCCGTCGAATTCATTCTGACGAGGACATTCGAGCACTCCAGGAAGATTTGAATAGACTGATGCAGTGGTCGGAGAAGTGGCAGATGCAGTTTAATATAGACAAATGCAAAGTTCTAAATGTTGGACAGGACAATAACCATGCCACATATAAACTAAATAATGTAGATCTTAATATTACGGATTGCGAAAAAGATTTAGGAGTTCTGGTTAGCAGTAATCTGAAACCAAGACAACAGTGCATAAGTGTTCGCAATAAAGCTAATAGAATCCTTGGCTTCATATCAAGAAGCATAAATAATAGGAGTCCTCAGGTTGTTCTTCAACTCTATACATCCTTGGTTAGGCCTCATTTAGATTATGCTGCACAGTTTTGGTCACCGTATTACAGAATGGATGTAAATTCTCTGGAAAATGTACAAAGGAGGATGACAAAGTTGATCCCATGTATCAGAAACCTTCCCTATGAGGATAGACTAAGGGCCCTGAAACTGCACTCTCTAGAAAGACGTAGAATTAGGGGGGATATGATTGAGGTGTATAAATGGAAGACAGGAATAAATAAAGGGGATGTAAATAGTGTGCTGAAAATATCTAGCCTAGACAGGACTCGCAGCAATGGTTTTAAGTTGGAAAAATTCAGATTCAGGAAGGATATAGGAAAGTACTGGTTTGGTAATAGAGTTGTGGATGAGTGGAACAAACTCCAAAGTACCGTTATAGAGGCCAGAACGTTGTGTAGCTTTAAAAATAGGTTGGATAAATACATGAGTAGATGTGGGTGGGTGTGAGTTAGACCTGATAGCTTGTGCTACCAGGTCGGTTGCCGTGTTCCTCCCTTAAGTCAATGTGACCTGACCTGACTAGGTTGGGTGCATTGGCTTAAGCCGGTAGGAGACTTGGACCTGCCTCGCATGGGCCAGTAGGCCTTCTGCAGTGTTCCTTCGTTCTTATGTTCTTCTTATGTTCTTAAAAAATTTGATTCACCTCATCCCCTAGTTCTTCGTATACAACTTTAGTTACTCCGAATTACTAGCAAAATTAAAGAAATAGTTTTCTGTTGGGTCCCTAGTCATGTTGATGTTCAGGGCAGTGAGCAGGGAGACTGCTGCGCGATCTACAGTACATGACCTACCAGTTTCATATAGAGGTATTCCATTCTCTGGCTATTTTGCTGTAATCTTTACCCACTTTCGCATCCGTTGGCAACAACGTTGAGCTCGTAAGCAGTGTTCCTCCTTTCTTATGTTCTAATGTTCTTATGTAACAAATTACATTCTATCAACCAAGTTTGGGTTTCTGGCCTTCTTTTCATCGATACCGAGGTTGGGAGACAACTCTCTCTCGTCTTCGCATCGAGCACGCAGAATTTTCTTCCGAAATCGTCAGAGCTCTAACGTCCTTACTTTATTTACCCTCCTTGCTGACGGACCCACCTTTGACACAGACTCCCTCTTCGACTTGACACCAACTGATTTATTACCCAAACTTGGATAATCGTTCCTTTAGCACTTCTCACAGCCTCTTCTAACTTAACGTTTATTGTCATCTCCACCCTTATTTATCCTTAGATCCTGCATCAGTTCCTGCCCTGCAGCACTGTATGACCCTGGTAGGTTTAGCGCTTCTTTTTTTATTATAATATATAATTGTGAAAGAATATTTTCTGAAAGAATATGAAACACTTGTATGACATGCATAAAATGAGATTACATCCAGGTTGTATAGTGGTCACGATAGTGGTTTACCAGTAAGACTACCGCAGTGTAAACCAGTGTAACACCTCCTCTCACCCCCCCCCCTCCACCATATTATCCACTTCGTCACCATTATCCCCTTTAGAACCATCACCATCTACCTCCACCGCCGCGACCCACTACCACCACTCGCCATAACCACCATTGAGGACCCAGTGCGACCATAACATAACCAATTGTCTCTAACTTTCTTCGCCTCCTGACCACCCACCACTGGCCCACCCACCCGCCCTCACTAGTGTCATTTCAGAGTTATGTACCTCTTGTTGTTTCCCATTTTGTACGAGCCTAGCGTGACGTACTTTTACGTAGCTTTTGTGAATTTCCTGTAAAATATTCTCGCCATGGTTTAAGACTTTCTTTGTAACTGTGTGAGGGGGCATAAGTTTTCAATATTTTTCATTTTTTTTTTAGCTTGCTGTTATTTATGGATAGTCTTGATGAAAAATGTGATGCAAGTGTTTAATTAGATTAGTCAACATTTTTTTTGTGTGTAAAAAATAAAATTACAAATTGACCGCCCCCGCGGTCCGGTCTGTGACCAGGCGGCCTGATGGATCAGAGCCTGATCAACCAGGCTGTTACTGCTGGCTGCACGCAATCCAACGTACGAGCCACAGCCCGGCTGGTCAGGTACCGACTTAATATATATATATATATATATATATATATATATATATATATATATATATATATATTTTTTATTTATTTTTATTATCACACTGGCCGATTCCCACCAAGGCAGGGTGGCCCGAAAAAGAAAAACTTTCACCATCATTCACTCCATCACTGTCTTGCCAGAAGGGCGCTTTACACTACAGTTTTTAAACTGCAACATTAACACCCCTCCTTCAGAGTGCAGGCACTGTACTTCCCATCTCCACGACTCAAGTTCGGCCTGCCGGTTTCCCTGAACCCCTTCATAAATGTTACTTTGCTCACACTCCAACAGCACGTAAAGTATTAAAAACCATTTGTCTCCATTCACTCCTATCATGCCTGCTGGAAGTCCAAGCCCCTCGCACACAAAACCTCCTTTACCCCCTCCCTCCAACCTTTCCTAGGCCGACCCCTACCCCGCCTTCCTTCCACTACAAACTGATACACTCTTGAAGTCACTCTGTTTCGCTCCATTCTCTCTACATGTCCGAACCACCTCAACAACCCTTCCTCAGCCCTTTGGACAACAGTTTTGGTAGTCCCGCACC
>NC_091316.1:11099222-11139222 GCF_038502225.1 Cherax quadricarinatus
GGGGGGTTGAAGGGGCAGAATTGAAGAGGACCTTTGGGATAATTCTCATTATTAAATCAATGTTATTGTGATTGTGGCATTTGCTGTGTTAAGAATAAGTGATTGTGGCGCTGTATTTAGAGTAATTGTTTTTGATTACAAAACAGTGCAGGTGTGTGGTGGGGGTTTGTACTTACGGCTTGTGTAATTAATTATCTGTGTGCTGAAACATTGTAATGAACGAATGTAAAATTGTATGCTAGTGGTAGAACTAGTCATTTACCTTCATCACGGTAGCCAGTGTCTCGGGTTGATAATTAGAAGACCTGTAAAAAACAGGTCACAGGTAACGTAGTCACATGGGTTACGATAGTTTAAAGTAGTGAAAGTTAAGTTGAATTAGGTTAAGTTAGGATAAACACTGTCATCTTAACTGTTATCTTAATTCTAGGGGTTCCAGACCGCGGGTCTGAATCCGGGTCTCCATGATATTTGTCCACTTGTGTTTGCTGGGGTCGAGTCATGGTTATTGTCACCATTGTCACGTTGTCATTGTCTTGATCACTAACTTGTCGATTTTCCTGGCACAGGTTTCTAGCTCTCACTCGCTAAGCATTAGCCATTCTCATCACTGAGAACATTAATTGGAACCTGCCTTTTCCTTTACCACCTGCACCCTCCCCATTCCTCCATCTCCACTCTTTCTCCCATCATTCCCACTTGCTACATGGCTTCCATCACCCGGTCACTGCACTTGTGTTTTTCTTTTTCACCTTTCATAAAACACTTGTCCTTTAGCCCTCAAATGTATCTTCTACGTCCACCAAACATGAGGTTATGAGAGCACTGTACTATGCTTATTGGCCTATATTGGTAAGACTGTCTTCCCCCACACCCACCATATCTATTCCTGCGGGTATTAACCCATTTTTAATGCTGTCGAAATGACACTACAGCTATTGCCAAAATGGTGTTTTCCTGTATCATTTCTGATGTTGAATTTAACCAACTTTCATTGCAAGTCTTTGAATAATTTTAATCTGCTCTCTTGATTCGCTTCTTTCTTCCGCTAGCACACTTCAGTAATACTTTTTTTACATTATCCTTACCCTACATTTCTTCATTCTTTCTTCATACATTCTTTTGACTCTACCTTTATCCATGGGAATAAATAGTATAAAATACCGACAGACTGGAAAAATAAACACACAATCTGTATAATGTAATCCTTTATTGAGAACGTTTCGCCCACACAGTGGGCTTCAACAGTCAAACATATCTACCTGGGTGAAAGGTACGTGAGTATTTATGGGATGGAGTCAGGTGGAGAATGCTGCGTGTGTTCCTCCATTCTTATGTTATGTGAGATAACGATGAAGAAGTTTCTTGGCAAGGTGTTCAGCTATGTTATAGAAGTCGTTGTCCTGGTTGAAGTTGTTGGATATACAGATTAAGTGATTCTAGGATTCTTCGGCATTGAGTGTTGTCTTCTCTGGCGATAAGTTTTGCATTCTCCACCTGATTCCACTATAAATGCTCACGTACCTTTCACCTAAATAGATATGTTTGTGACTTGCTAAAACCCACTGTGTGGGCGAAACATTGTCAATAAAGGATTACATTATACTGCATGTGTGTTTATTTTTCCACCTTTATCCATATTTTCTCTTCTCCATTACGCTTCCTCTCTCAGCGGAGGAAAGGTGAGGGAGGTGACCGAGGTGAGGGAGGTGGCAACGGAAAGGAACAATTATTAACCACTAGAATACTGTAAGAGGTGAGGCTTGAGCCCCCTCTGCTACCACCTCCCTGACCACCTCAACACAGACCTATACCCCACAACTACCCACCCTCACACCCACTATGCCCGTCTCCGCTCACTTAAACATTCACATTCCCAGAGTGTAAGCTTCTTCATTACTATACCCATTATCCCTTAGAACCTATCTACGTACGTACACTTACGCACACGCGTGACTGTGTAATGTTCATCACTGGAGGACTGTGTAAGGTTGTTCAGTAACGACGATGAAGCGATCACTTCGGATAATTTTTAAACTGTTGGACAAGTGCTCAAATGAGTGAGTGAGTTGTTGTGAGAGAGTCGGAACCTACATATCATGGACCAGTCAGCCTACAGCACTATTCTCCCAGCTTATGCTTCTTATGGTTTAGCTAGAGACCCTCTTCAGACTAGAAATTATTTGCTGTATGTCTTATTTTATAATGCTGGTTAACCTGGTACTTACTGTATGTTCTTAAATCATATTGAAAGTGAGACCAGTACTGATGATGGCAATGGGGGCACACACGAAATCGTTATAACGCAAGTTTAAGAAACGGGTTACGGAACGGGCAAGGTTCGAACTTATTGCAAACTAGTCCGAAAATTAACACGCTAGGAGCTCTGAACACTCTACCAGCGTGATACGGTGGTTAGAGTACTGGCATGTTAGTTTAAATACAAACTTGCCATGGATTGTTCTGTTATCGACATGATGCAATTGGTCTCGCGTGTTGTACGCATGATATAGCTGGTCCCGCATGTTGTACGCATGATATAGCTGGTTCCGCATGTTGTACGCATGATATAGCTGGTTCCGCATGTTGTACGCATGATATAGCTGGTCCCGCGTGTTGTACGCATGATATAGCTGGTCCCGCGTGTTGTACGCATGATATAGCTGTCCCGCGTGTTGTACGCATGATATAGCTGGTCCCGCATGTTGTACGCATGATATAGCTGGTCCCGCGTGTTGTACGCATGATATAGCTGGTCCCGCGTGTTGTACGCATGATATAGCTGGTCCTGCGTGTTGTACGCATGATATAGCTGGTCCCGCGTGTTGTACGCATGATATAGCTGGTCCCGCGTGTTGTACGCATGATATAGCTGGTCCCGCGTGTTGTACGCATGATATAGCTGGTCCCGCGTGTTGTACGCATGATACAGCTGGTCCCGCGTGTTGTACGCATTATACAACTGGTTCCGCGTGTTGTACGCATGATATAACTGGTTCCGCGTGTTGTACGCATGATATAACTGATTCCGCGTGTTGTACGCATGATATAACTGGTTCCGCGTGTTGTACGCATGATATAACTGGTTCCGCGTGTTGTACGCATGATATAACTGGTTCCGCGTGTTGTACGCATGATATAACTGGTTCCGCGTGTTGTACGCATGATATAACTGGTTCCGCGTGTTGTACGCATGATATAACTGGTTCCGCGTGTTGTACGCATGATATAACTGGTTCCGCGTGTTGTACGCATGATATAACTGGTTCCGCGTGTTGTACGCATGATATAACTGGTCCCCCGTGCTGTACACATTGTATGGCTGGTCCCGTGTGAAACAGTTCGTATTATTAAAAGCTTAATATCGTGATAAACCTTCACAGCTTATATCAGGTCTTAATATGTTACATATTGCTTTACAAAAATCTGAAAATCAGGAATTCATTCTAAATTCTGAGTATGATAGTATGTTTGTGTGTTTGTAAGATAGGGGGGAGAGGAAGCGAGTGAATGGGAGCCTCTGAGGCCCAGATGGGAGGAACGCAAGGGGATTAATTTACATCTTATTAGAGTTAGGAGAGTGAGAGAAGTGTGATAAGCAAACACGCGAGGAAGATTAATTATAATGAAGTGTTTATGGCACCTTGACTCGTACTGGCTGGAGCCGCCAAAGAAATATTGGAGGTCGTCTATCCCTGGCCTAGATGAATGCTCTCATCCCTGCCATCCACGTCGTTCGTGTAGTTGAAGTGATGTAGTTGTCAATAAATAGTACTGCAGTATCTTTACAGTACATCTACATCTAACATTTAACACCAGCAGCAGTTGACAACCATTCATTGCCAACACTCCTCCGTGGCAAGTTGCCTCGTATGACATAACCCCGAAATTATATTGTATTAACCACTGTTCCATACTTTTTTAAGCAGGGTCTGTGCTTCCCAACATTTCATCTAGTGTTGAGGCAGATAGTAAAGTTGCTTCCATTACTAGTCATAATGTTTCTTAATCAGATAACAATAGCCTCTGTCCCTGCTTCAGGAAAACACTCCCTTTGTCTCTCCTCTTTCTTTCCCTGTTCATAAATCTAAGCTGGTCGAACTACATCCGTTCAGCAACACAGCGAAGGAACTGGTGGTCTCAGCAGCAGATTCTTCAACCTTTATTCATCTTCTGATTTAATCCTTTCATATAGACGAATTTCCATTCTTTGCCGCTGGTTTCACTTGCTTCCTCTTCCTTGTTCAGCGATAAGTCACCTTTCTAAGAAGCTCAGCTGTTCAAAGGTATCTGAACATTTCAGTCCCTCAAGCGTAGAGTACCCACTAAGCCTGTCGTCTTTGCTGGACACAAGTCGACTCACTACCCAGTCTCAATTCTTAATGCTTGAATCCAGTGTTTCCGAGTTCTTTGAGTTTTTCTAAATCAAGTTAATTTCTATTTTTATTAAACCCCTTCACTAGTACAAAATTTACTTAATGGACTAGACTGGTTCAATATATGAAGTGCATTGTACCTGACTGTCGGGTACGAAGTTTGATCTCCAGTGTCTGGAGACTAAATAATGTCTGGAAATTTATAAAATATTATGTAAGGGTCTGTACTTGTTTCTTTGTTATGTACAAAATACGTCTTGTAGACAAAGAACAAAAATACACAATACTGTGACTAGAAAAATACACTAAAAAAAAAAGCGCACGTAAAAGCTTACGACGACGTTTCGGTCCGATTTGGACCATTTACAAAGTTGTCTTGTAGACGTTCTGTTTGTGCCATATGCCAAAATTATCAAAATTCTCGAGTGTCTCAAAATTTCGCGAAGGATCACGCAGGAATTCAAAGAGAATCACTTAAAAAATCACTAGAAATTAATTTCTCGTGAAATTTTATTTCCCAGGCAAACTTTTTAGTATTTCCATTACTGAAAGATTTATTTTGACATCTTACAGTATCCGCAGTAATGAAACTGTTTAGAACCACATGAATATCTGAAGTAAATGACAGTTTTCCAGGAGAATCTCTAAAGCTTCCGGGAAAGTCACCTGAGCATCCTGTGGAATCGGAAGTCAAGTGGCGGCTTTACTCTGGGTGGAAGAGGAACCAACCGAAACCTGACACCAACGCCTTGTCCTCTTCCTTTCCCCTCCCTTCTCCTCTCCTTCCTCACTCACGATCACATGCCAGTTTCCCGTGGATTAAATCCTATCCCCCCCCCACCCATTACCCCATGCGCGTGCGAATAAGACATGTTCTGTGTTTTAAATGGGGTGGGCACTCAGCATGGGCAGGTAGGCTAGCCGCTGCTCACCCACTTGAGCCTCTCAGCATGGCACTAAAAACTCAGCAATCCATTTTTCGGTTTAAACTGTGGGTAGATTTTCCCAGTTTGTTAAAATTCGATGCTACTTGCGGTCTCTGACTTCATTTAATCAATTTCGAGTTGGCGGAACTGGGTAATAAGAATTTCGAATTAAATCCAGTATTTTGGGAAGCAAAAATAAGAAGTTAAAAAATGCACGAGTGGAAATGGGTTTTAAAAAAAAGTGATCCCGGTAGGTAATTGGACTAAACAGTTACAGTTGAAAATAAAAAAAATGCAAAGGGCTTTTTTTCAATATTTTGAGAAAATGTACTAAAATTTTATACATATATATATTTCAATATAAAAAAGGTTTAATGTCATTAATGACTTACGTGGGATGTATGTGGTTTATCAAAATTAGGTGCACTCTGTGTGCTGCTGCCCTATTTTATACGATAATTCTCTCACTGGCATCCTTGATGCCGTTGAAGAGCTCTTGCTTCAGGGAATTGGAGCTACCCTCCCTTTGCTTCAAACTTGCATATTCAAGGCGCTATATAACTCCCTGTATAAACCCCTGGTACGCTGCTAGTCTACTTGATATTATTGTTACATTCTGGGGTTAAAAGGTAGCCTTGTTGCACTGTCATACACCAAATGGGTTTAATGTTTGAGGTAATGAAATCTGTCAGTCTGAGCTGTTAGACTTCGTAAAGCACTGAAATTATCGTCAAACATTACATTATGGACTCGGTAGCTACGGCAACTTCAAAGGTTTCATTTCAGCAGAGTTGAACTTACTCTAAGTTGGAAATTAACATTTCTGTGTGAGGGGGGGGGGGGAGAGGGGAGGTGATGACATTTTGGACGCTGACAAAGGAACAGCAGCAGAGAAACGGATGCGGGAGGTATCAAGAGGTATTGTGGGGAGACCCAGGCGACCCCGGGAAGAGCTCGGTATTGGGGTGACATGGTAAAGGTATTGGGTGTGGATACGAGGGGAGAAGTTTGTAATAATGTGGGGTGAAACTGATTGTACAATGACGTGTGAATATAAGGGAACAAACACCGCGAAATCTAGGACTTGTTGCCGGCAACGAGAAGACATGACACTGATGAACGAGAGAGAACATGGTCTTTCATGATAAGCAAAGTTAGTGACTTCGCTAAGGTATTCGAGGCGGTAAACCTTGATAAAGTACGATGTTTATCTGAACTTCAGTACCGCTTTTGAGAGTTCCATAATGGAACGATGACATGAGGAACACGAAGCAGTAAAGATAAGGGTCATAGGATTATCACAGTAAGTTGAATTCCTAATTCAGCGAGATTTCGTATTGAGGCATAATACTGCATTGTATCTGCATGAATGTCCCCTCAGTCTTAAGAGAAATAATCAAGCGAATTGCCGCATTTCGAGAAAACAGAGTATTACACATTTGAGAATAAAATAATTTGTAATCCAACAATATTTCAGTCTTTAAACTGAGGTCATATTTGAGGAAAACCTCAAATCTGTTGATTTTGTTAACTTAGGAAATAAAATTTCCAAACCACGGTACGGGCGGGGATTGAACGGGTGAGTGAACCCGCGGGTTCAATCCCCGCCCGTACCGTGGTTTGATTGCAGTCGTGTCATTACGATTTCTCGAGTCAAAATTTCCAAGTACAATTACTTCCCTTCAGCCTTCAGAATAAGGGTGATGGATAACTTCGAGTGTATGGCGCATAACAAGAGTGTAAGATCAACCCTTATTTCGCTGTCTAGATCCGCTGATGAATTTGTTCGTGAAGCCGCTTGGCGAGCGGATAAACAAGTAATCTATCAGTCTGTCTACCGTCTTAGCATACCTACGTCCTCCCACCATGGACCAGTCTTAAGCTACAATACGTTAACCACTCTTGATAGCAGTTGGTTCCAAGTCTCTTAGGCATTATCATATTTACATTTTAAACTCTATGAGGTATGGCTGTACCTTATCCTCGTCTAGCGAAACGCAATCTAAGTATAAATTATTCAAAACATTACGTGTCCGTCTACCTGATCTATTGCGTGCGTGTCTAGTTACCTGATGTATTGCGTGTGTGTTTATCTACTTGAGCTAAGGTCGTTACATTCAGTTTCCTTAATCTTTTTTTTTCATACACTCGTGGGGATATACTCCAAGTTCACGGGTATGATTTATATGCTACCACACAGTTCTTTTGAAATTGTTCTTACTAGTTTGTCATTAGTCTTGATTTCTGATTTTGCCTCTTTTAAACTGCTATTGAGCAATCATACTCATATATCATATCTACTCTTAAAGATGCATATGGAATCATTCACCACCACACCTAGTTTCCCGTCATGATATTCTCGTTTTTTTTTTTTTTAATATGGTTGCAATTAGGTCCCAGCACTAAATAGAAGGCCTGGAGTTTTGAGACTCTCTGATTGCGGGTTCTATCCCCGCCCGTGGTATGGTTTGACTCTCTTTATGGAGAGGAAGGGGGCGGGCTGCCACATATTGTACTCAATGTAGCATATGCGAGTTTGTTTTATAGTGCCGATTCTGAGTAGTGTTGGGGAACAGCCAGACATTTCCCTCCTCGTTCCTATCACCCAGGGGAGGAAGGTAAGGCTCTTATTATGTATCTTTAAGAATTTATATGCTGGCCTTTTGATATTTCACGTAATATCTATATTTTGAAGAGTTCATCCAACTAATTCTCAAAAAAGATGTGTATTGTATCTGCACTTACAACACTGTGAGGTAGGTTATTCCATTGTTCTATGTCTTTGTAGACAAAAAAAAAAAACTTTCCCACATTTGTATTGTACCAAGTTCACTTAAGTTTCGCACTGTTATGTGACGTTGTCTCCCGTTTCTCCTGTTATATGTAGTTTAGGAATCAATAATGGGCAGCTTATTCATTGTGAGCTTCGACTAATACATTTCAGGTGTGTTGATTTGATTTCAGATCTTATTTAGTCGAATTTTATGGCTGTGTAGTCTAGCATCTGTTGCTTGCAGCTAGACATTGCTTAAGTGTACTTCAGGTCGTTGATAATTACTACTACAAGGTTCTTTAGTTGTCTCCTCGCCGGGTTTTCCAAACGTATTGTGTGTACCGGAAAAAAAAGTTTAATGAATGCATATTAGGGAAAGGCAGGAACTAGCATGCAAATAGAGTGGAGCTAACAAAGTTTAGCGTTTAGGTAAATGAACACATTTGACACTTAAGGATAATGTATTTGAGCTACGTTATGCTCACCGGGAGCTTTATCAAGCTTTAGTGAGGCTTGAAAAACTTCAGCCGATTGAAACATATCTCAAATAAAATATCCAAACATTGCAAATGTGCCCATTTGTGCTTTTGAGTTTACTATGTTTTTCTACTGCCCTATACATGGCAGGTTCACTTCACATCTTACCATTCTACTCTTGTACTTGTCCAGCCATCACGTAAAGCTCCCAAATGAGTTTGCTTTAACGGCCTTGTTTGGAAGCCTGTTCTTATCTACAATTTTATTGCCTAACCAGTGCATTTATATATATATATATATATATATATATATATATATATATATATATATATATATATATATATTATATGTATATAATTCTCTCTTTAAATCTCACTGTATTCAACTTTAATGCATTGTTCCAGTTTTTGTCTTGGGCAGGTATCTTTAGTATTATGGTATCTCCTTTACACCGGTCGTCCACTTGTTCACCTCAGTCATAATGACACTCATTCTGCACCTTTCATTCGTGCAAGTTCTGGGCTTTATATTCGTAGGACATATTTCTTTATTATATAACATTTCTGTCCATAATGAACCACATGTTTCTTTTAGCTTCTTCCATATTTCCTTGTAGGCTATTTTAAAGCTACCATCATTGGGAAAAGTGGTCCTTAGTCACTTTCACTTGAATTTGAGTCTCGAGCAGTAATATGTGCTTACAGCCACCACCCATCCTCGCCCACCCAGTAAGAGTTACCTGGGCTCTTCCGAATGGGTCCAAGGATCCCTCACTGTTTGTGAATGAGCCAGTCAGTGAGCGCCTAGCGTGCGTGGAGGCAGGATTGCGGTGTGCGTCTGATGGTACCTGTCGCGCGAGCACTTGAAGGACAGTGTTGTTGACAGGATGAAAACGATTCGTCAAGCTTCTGGTGTTAGCGCCATTCTTGTCTTAATGTTATAAAAGTGATACACAGCTAATTGTATGAAAAATTAATGTGAAACTGCATTTATGAAGTATTTTGAGTTCGTGAAAATGTAGCTAAAATGTGTATGATGAAATTGTAGATTTCTACAAGAAACTTAAATATTGAAATATTCAAGTGATGAATGCTTTGAATACTCTCATTCAAAGTTGTTGCTTTATTGTTAAATAAATGTGGTACTCTATCAAACTGGTAGTCTCTCTAAGTGATGAAAAATTCTTGATCCGAGAAAATAGAGCTACCTTTTTTTTTCACAAATCAAATCTTATTGTCCCTAGGTATTATTACTCTCAAGGGCTTTGCGTTAGTCCACGAGTATAATGACCGAACAAGTTTATTGATGGCTGTACGTTCGGGAGCTGAGGAAGCAGCGGTGCTAGACGACTGTTCCATGATGAACCCTGGTTATGTTACTTTATATGTAAAACAGAGACATGTGTAATGAACACTTGATGATACCAAGTAATAATCCACATGTGCATTATTAGCATCAGTTTCACTTGTGCAACAGGCATTTTTTCAAGCCAATATAGTGGCTATAAAGGTATATGATACCGACAAGTAATGCAGCGAGATACAAAATGCCATCACTTGAACTATAAAAGTTTTTTTTTTTTTTGACCTTGATCACTCCAAATGTACACAAGAGTAAAAATAGATACATGGAAATAAGTCACTTTTTGGGGTTATCCTAGGTAATTTACGAACGTTACTTGGTATGATAATTGTGCTTGTGTGTACCTGTGTCTTAATAAACTTACAGACGGGAGAACGAAGGGTGAAGTGAAGCAGTATGAGAAAGATTAAAGTTGATGTTAAGGAATGAGATTAAGACTGTAGCTCTGTGTGGATGAGAACATGAAAAGCGGGTTTGTGGTGTTGGATTTGTTTTTTTGAAGTGAATTGTGTTGGAGGTTCATCATTAGTTTGTTACAAAGCTGTAGTAGAGATAATCTGGAAGTATGATCAAGACATCATTGACGTATCCATGGTGATGTCCGGAATGTTGTTGTAAAAGTCTTGTCTCCATATACTACGTAAAAAATTTGGCCACCACAGAGGTACGACCTGCATTATAATACTGGTGGATTTTTGGGATATTTTGTGTTATCAGAAGTAGGGAGGGGATTGAGGGCATGGAAGGAGTGAGAGGAAGTGACAGTAGATGGTTGAGTAGGGAGGTACAGTGAGTGGGAGAGAGCATACGTGTAGGTGTTCAATGTTCAAACACCATTTACAATTTATTCCACGTGTTGCTATAAACTACACATTTTTTTTGTTTACGACCTGTATTACGTAGATAAATGTGGATATGTTTAGGTTTCAAGGAACTATACAAACCATGATTTCCATACTTTGAGAAGCTAGCCATCATATTTTTTGGGGATCACTATCTGCTGACTGTTATGTTCACTAGTAGGTGTGGAACCCCTAGGTACCCCCTGGAATTTGTGGAAATTTTGTGTCAGCTGAAGTGGGGGGTGGGGAAGGTTGAGGGCGTGGGAAGAGAAAGTAAAAGAAGGTAGAAGAGAGGATTTGAATAGGGATGTCCAGCGAGTGGGAGAAGCAGACGAGATGGTTGAGTTGGAAGAGCAACAGAGATGGTCCAGTGAGTGGAAGGAGCAGACGAGATGGTTGAGCATTGCTTGTGAGCGAGATGCTGAGTGGGATGATCGAAACTCTATTTTCATTGTAATTATTGCCCGTAACGTAGTTTCTTGATCGTAGAGTTTTATAGTTTAATGTGTTTAAACATAGCTTCTGTCTCTTCATCCTCGTGTTCAGAAAATTTAAACTTATCAGTATTCATTAATTCCACAATATAAGAAGCCGAGCAGCCACTTAGGAAGACATTATGCATCCATCCAGCTTGTCAGATGATAAACCTTACATCATTTACGGAGCCTACTCATTTGTCCAGTCTGCCAATCAGACTAGGCAATAAACCCCTTAGGGTAATTTATCAATAGATCAAAGGTATACAGTACCGATAAGTTGGTGAATAAGACAAATAAAGATACCCAGGTGTTGCATATGTTTTATTAACCAGGCAGCCAGTATTGACTCGATGCTAACAGCTGGTCAGTTTGTCATCAGTCAACTAACCAGAAAGCTAAACGATAGGCCATCGGGATAGTCATTCACTCTGTCCAACATCACAGTCATCCATTCTGTCTATCGTGACATCATCCATATTCAACATGCAACCACTACTTCAGTCAGTCATTCTTTCTGGTAGCGTCTCGGCAGCGGGGCTCCTGCGGGTGTTCCCTGCTAGGTATTAATTACCTGTGAGCGCCCCGACAATCACTGCTCCATGGTTTAAAGTGCCCCTTTTCATGTACTCGCTGCCTTCCTTCCCATGTGAGGATGTTTGTAGGATACTGTGGGAAAGATTGATTGCACCGTGTCCCTCCTCACGATCTCTTCTTCCAGCCACGAGATTACTAGATTTGAGAGATCCTCAATTTCATGGGAAAGGTCTCTGGGTCAGTGGTGGCGTTTTGCAACATTGCTCAACCTACGTCGTTCTGTCAAGTGTATGCATATGCCTGTTATTACTTATTTGTAATTGCCTATTCGTAGCTACAAAAGCAAATGTTTGCTCGTCTTCATATTTTTTCGTCATTTGTAAAACTTAAAATGGTTGTAGCGTTTGTTATCTCTAATTAAATTATTCCATTGGTCAACAGCTCTTTTTGAGAAGAAAATTTTATCTAAGGTCTTATCCTCTACTTTTCCGTGTTTGTCTGTGTGTATGGAAAGGCGGGGGGTATCATCTTCCATCGCTATTAAATACGGTATTCATTAGACATCGTCCGCTGGTCCATCTATTCCTCCTTTCAATGAAGCATCCTCTTTGATGCGCCTTTCTCCAAAGAGCTGCCAGTGATGATGCCATGGATATCACCGGCTATTCACATCACCCTTTTCTCTCCTTTCCTCCCACCCGCTTCTCTGCAGCGTTCGCTCTCCTGATCCTGACTTCGGCTACGCGACGACCAACTCTGCATTCTTCGGCCGCTTGAAGCTTCGAGATACTGTGTACATATCGTAAGGTAACATGCTGCTACCTGCTGTTGTCTTCAGAATTCCATGTAATAGAAATAATTCCAGAGCTTAAGAATGCCTTGTACCGTGTCCAGATTGTTCTTTTAAGAACGCTCGTAACATAGCTAAATTAGCTAGAGAAGTTCTCACAGTTAAGACGGTAGCCGCTGATATGTTCATCCCGTGAGGCGTGTCGGCGGAATATTTGCGTTATATTCGTGTCATTGTACTGTAATTCAGGTAATAACGTGGCGTCCATGTCCGGTGAACATCACTTCCCCGACACCAGGGAAGTCATAGCTCCTGACGGGGCCAGGAGCTATGACTCTACCCCTGCAACCACAATTAAGCGAGTACCTTCCTCATAAGAGAAGACATGGGACGTGGTACCTGCATGTATAGGTGGGTGGTTTGGGGTAAGACTCAGAATAACCCAAGGATAGTGAAGAAATGGGTGAGGTAGTTCAAATGAAATGAAAAAGTTAGAGGGATTTTTTGTATTGAACAAGATTGGATACATCCTCAGTGTGCTGCTGCTCTATTCTATTTGATAATTATACAGCCTGAGCTGGGAGACTTTAGTAGGGTAGTGAGGACATCGTCATGCCACGAACACTTTTAAATCAGTTTGTGACTGAGCGGTAATATTCTACTTGTGGCCATCCTTAGAAATATCTTTAATAATCTTAGACATTTTAACTTCAGTATATCGATTCTTTTCATATTGCTGACGATAAAATATTCTCACGTTAGGATCAATATAGTAATGTATTCTCACGTTAGGATCAATATAGTAATGTATTCTCACGTTAGGATCAGTATAGTAATGTATTCTCACGTTAGGATCAGTATAGTAATGTAGTCTCACGTTAGGATCAGTATAGTAATGTAGTCTCACGTTAGGATCAGTATAGTAATGTAGTCTCACGTTAGGATCTGGATAGTAATGTAGTCTCACGTTAGGATCAGTATAGTAATGTAGTCTCACGTTAGGATCAGTATAGTAATGTAGTCTCACGTTAGGATCAGTATAGTAATGTAGTCTCACGTTAGGATCAGTATAGTAATGTATTCTCACGTTAGGATCAGTATAGTAATGTATTTTCACGTTAGGATCAATATAGTAATGTATTCTCACCAGGTGCCAGATCAACCAGGCTGTGATGGACATGTGGGGCAGCGGGCCTCCAGCAGCAACAGCCTGGTTGACCAGGCAAGCACCAGGCGAGCTTGGCCCATGGCCGGACTCAGAGAGTATATTAACTCGAAACTCTTCAAAGGTATATCAAAGCATCAATATAATAATGTATTCTCACGTTTGGATCATTATAGTAATGTATTCTCATGTTAGGATCAGTATAGTAATGTATTCTCACGTTTGGATCAGTATAGTAATGTATTCTCACGTTTGGATCAGTATAGTAATGTATTCTCATGTTAGGATCATTGGAGTAATTTATTCTTATTTTAGGATTGATAGTCTACAATAACTTAGTCTCGTGTCGGTTCTAAAACAGTTTTGTTTTGTCAGAGCAAAAGCCTTAGGTTCTATTCACATGCCCATAGTTGGTACAGTGATTTATTCTCATATCAGAACAGTTACTGTAATTTTTTTTTCTCACGTTCAGTTGTCGCTAAGTGGTGTTGCAGAGGTCACGGAACAATTGCCCAGGATTAACCTAGGTGAGGCAAGACAACACTAGGCAACACGGAACACTGAGATAAACTCACCGTTTTATCGCTTTTCCCATGCACACCACGTCTGAAGACGGAGGGAGGAGTGGTGATGGATGTTGAGGGTTTGGGGGAGGGAGTGACGGGTGGGAAGGATATGAAAAGTTCTAGGGAGGTGGGGAAGGGGAGGAGGGACGAGTGTCATGTTGCGGCTTTGAGTCTGGTTAAGATTCCATTTTATTCTTTTGCGCTTTTCAGATTCACAATCATCATCGTTATCCTAACAATCTAGTTGTGAGCTTTTTTTCTTTCTTCACTATTGTCGACAGTACTCTAATTTAGATGGACACTTCGATATGGTATTGTTAAACTTTTGTGCACTTGTCACCGCCATTGTACTTTTTATCCTTGTCTCAATTGTTTAAAAGCAGGGTTTATGTATGTAGGGAATGGGGGGGGGGAGGTTACAAAGTTGAGTTTGCGGGTGCTGAGCTTCAACTCTAGGATCCACCTCTTATTGAAGGGTGATGTGAGCTGGCGCTGCCGCTTTGACTTAAGCTCCATTACCCCAATATTAAATGAATACCTCCTAACATTTCTATCACTCTTTATATTCACCAAACCCATCAGAGTCATGCACTGTTATTACTCAACTTGGTGTTCTTCCAGCTGTCTCTCCTCATCCTTTATTTCCACGCTGCGTGGTCTCTGTTGTGTGTCCCTGTGTACCCTGTCCTGGTGGTATGCGCTCTTCTAGAGATGTGAGGTCAAGTTGCTCATTTCAAGTGCAGAACCAATTTGGTAGCGTATCTATACTTTATCTTGTTTTGTTTTGCTGTGTGGAAGCTCCATGCTAGAGCTGCGTGCTCGAGAAGCTGTTCTTATGTGGTGAACACTGATATAAAGGATTTTTAGTTTATATTTCTAAGGTTGTTTATGATTGATAGTCCAGCATATTTCTTCATGTATTCTTATACATCGTATGGCTTTCGTACAGTTTATTAATACATAATCCGTCTATCCTTCTTTTCCTTGTACAAGTTCGACAGCTTGTCGAGTAAATCTTTCATTTGATTTGTGAGCGATGATTTTCCGCCTTTGAACCTGTTAGTGTATTGTGACGGTGAGAGTCCTTAAAATGGGCGTGCGTGTGAATCTGCGTGTAGTTCTTGTGGTAGAGGAGGTGACTAAAGGCAGCGGCTTCTGTGTTTTATTTGTTATTAACTTGACCTCCTTGCTCCCTGGCATTTCCCTCACAGAGGTCGTGTGTCTGCTTATTTTAGTGCTTAAAGTCGTGCTGAAGTGAGGATGACGGTGTGTCGTTCAAGGAAGGAGAGGGAAGCGCAGTTTCTTCTCAGTTATGTCACCCTGGCAATTGAAGATTGACAGCGTATAATACCGAATCACAATATTTCTTGATTTTTCAGTGTAGTGGAGGGAAAGAGTAAACCTAGAACAAGTACTCTAGTGATTACTACAGGTATATAGTACATAGTACTGAACGGGTCAAAATTTAACCCAAGAACCGCGACATAAGATATTTTCCCTGACTGATAAAATACCAAATGCTACCATCTCAGGAAGGAACGAGAGAGATGAAGACAGGGAGAGGGACTGAATAAGAATCGGGAATAAAGACAATTCATGTGTGCCAGCCAATAAATGTATGAGAGTGGCAATCACATGTTTATTATAGGTGTGATGTAAACTCGTTGGTTTATGAAATAAGCAGTAGGAGTGCCGCTGGCGGCACCGACTTTAGTTCTTTCTTTCTTTCTTTCGACACACCAGCCGTATCCCACCGAGGCGGGGTGGCCCAAAAGGAAAAACGAAAGCTTCTCCTTTTACATTTAGTAATATATACAAGAGAAGGGGTTACTAGCCCCTTGCTCCCGGCATTTTAGTCGCCTCTTACAACACGCATGGCTTACGGAGGAAGAATTCTGTTCCACTTCCCCATGGAGGTAAGAGAAAATAAACAAGAACAAGAACTAGAAAGAAAATATAAGAAAACCCAAAGGGGTGTGTATATATATGCTTGTACATGTATGTGTAGTGTGACCTAAGTGTAAGTAGAAGTAGCAAGACATACCTGAAATCTTGCATGTGTATGAGACAGAAAAAAAAAAGACACCAGCAATACTACCATCGTGTAAAACAATTACAGGCTTCAGTTTTACACTCACTTGGCAGGACGGTAGTACCTCCCTGGGCGGCTGCTGTCTACCAACCTACTACCTAGGACCGACTTTAGTTGTTGTATATTATTACTCAGAATTTGTAGGAGATTAAAGAAAAAGATGACGAAGCCAGAGACAAACAGCAGACGTTCCCGAAGCGAGAGAACTGAGATGTCAGATGTCAGTGCGTAATGTTGTGATGTACATATATGTTGTCCTGTTCCACGGTACTCGTCACTGATAACACATATCAGTCTACAGATAATGATAGTGTTTAGAATGGTAGTGGTGACGGATTTGACATAGAAAATCTAGGAATTATGAGGAAAATTTGGTTCCACAAATAAGACAAACATTACGTGTTCCAAGGGGAATTTGTTTTATATGCCGTCCTTTTTCAATTTTTCCTGTATCTTTTCTAATTAAAAATTACAGGTTTTTAAAAACGATCTCTATACGCACGCACACGTACGCTAGTAACTAGGAGGAGAGGGCGAGTTAGGAAAGTAGGTGTGTGTGTGATAAAAATATCAATGTAGAGTGAAGGGAAGTACGTCGATATAATTCTCATGAAACAGAGGTCAGAGCACCGTAGTTACACACAGGAACACTGTGGGGTCAGAGCACCGTAGTTACACACAGGAACACTGTGGGGTCAGAGCACCGTAGTTACACACAGGAACACTGTGGGGTCAGAGCACCGTGGTTACACACACAGGAACACTGTGGGGTCAGAGCACCGTAGTTACACACAGGAACACTGTGGGGTCAGAGCACCGTGGTTACACACAGGAACACTGTGGGGTCAGAGCACCGTGGTTACACACACAGGAACACTGTGGGGTCAGAGCACCGTTGTTACACACAGGAAAAATGTAGGGTCAGAGCACCGTGGTTACACACAGAAACACTGTGGGGTCAAAGCACCGTTGTTAAACACGAACACTGTGGGGTCAGAGCACCGTGCTTACACAGGAACACTGTGGGGTCAGAGCACCGTAGTTACACACACAGGAACACTGTGGGGTCAGAGCACCGTAGTTACACACACAGGAACACTGTGGGGTCAGAGCACCGTGGTTACACACACAGGAACACTGTGGGGTCAGAGCACCGTGGTTACACACAGGAAAACTGTGGGGTCAGAGCACCGTGGTTACACACAGAAACACTGTGGGGTCAAAGCACCGTTGTTAAACACGAACACTGTGGGGTCAGAGCACCGTGCTTACACATGAACACTGTGGTGTCAGAGCACCGTGGGTACACACACAGGAACACTGTGGGGTCAGAGCACCGTAGTTACACAGGAACACTGTGGGGTCAGAGCACCGTAGTTACACAGGAACACTGTGGGGTCAGAGCACCGTAGTTACACAGGAACACTGTGGGGTCAGAGCACCGTAGTTACACAGGAACACTGTGGGGTAAGAGCACCGTAGTTACACAGGAACACTGTCAACAACACCTCCCACAACACATCACTGAGATATTTTGATACGTTGTTAATTTAAAATTACAAAAGTTGAAGGTAAAAGTATATAAACTTCCGGCAACTCTTTTCATGTCACTCGAGTAAACTATTTTTTTTAAGTTGAGGTTATGTTAATTTAAAAAAAATTTAATAATGCTTTTGTTAATGTTATTTGGTTAGATGGGTTGCTGATCATCACGACCTTGGTTGAGGCTTCAGTGGTACGTTAGTGCAGATATTGTTCAATTTTTTATGGCACTGATGAAACGCTCTGCCAGATTTTTTTTTCTCTCAAATGATATGCTGACATACATGTCAGTGTGTGTGTTTGCAGAGCTTTTTATTGTACCATGACGCAGCTCAACACTGAGCTTACCAAGACTCCCTCAAATACCATCTTCGCTGAGTATTTTTGTTTTACAGTAATGTCGAAAACTTTTGTAAGTAGTGAACTCCCTTGTTCTGGGCACCTAAATTCGTAAGTAAATTTTTAAACTATCTTTTTTTTTTCATTCCAATACGCTGTAAAGAGGTTACCAAAAATAAATATGGTTATTAGTTTAGCTCCGGTATTATGCCTTCGCGAGATTGTGAAATTTCAGTGTATCGCAATATGCGAGAACAGTTTGTGTAAGCCACAAGTCTGACGCTGACTTGCGTAAGAATACAATGAAGGTTAATGATGACATTATACACGCGACGCAGAGAAACAACGACTAATACATCGTACATCATAGGAAGTACACAGCACCATAACACAGCAGTACATCACGCCAGGTACAGCCCACCATAATCTCGGTTCTCTGGAGTCTAGATTGACAGTGACATGTTAAGCAGGGTCGTGTCTCGAAGGGGATGTGTTTACCAGAGGACAAATGGAGTTAATGTTCCCAGACACCTTCCGGGTACTGGAGATGAGGATCCTGGCTGTTCTACCCTGAGTCAGCAACAGCAGGTAGAGAAGGGGGATCAGTCGTAATCATGGCGGAAGTGAAGTGAATATGGCAGGCGGGAAGTAACTGTGGTAGGAAGTGACGGGTCAAGGGAGAAGAAGCCTTCATTGTGAACAGAAAAAAAATACCTAAAGGATGCAATGTATATTTCATCACAAGTGGTGAGATACAGCTGGAGTGGTAGGAAGGAGGTAGTGTATGCTGACCCTAGAGCAGCAGCAGCAGCAGATGATGATGATGATGACGATGACGATGATGGCGACGATGACGATGATGGCGACGATGACGATGATGACGATGATGGCGACGATGATGATGACGGCGACGGCGTGCTCGTCCCAGCAGCAGCAGGAGGCGGCGGCAGCATTGCCGCCGCCCAACAGTCATAAGTAATCAACCATGCACAACACATTGCTACTTGGATTTCTGTATTCACTTACTTGGTTACATCAGTCACTGGGACTGTCCGTCAGTGTCTTACGAGTTTTTATCTCTGTATTTTAATTTGTCGGTAAAGACCAGTTTTTACATTCCACTCCGTACCTAGTCAACTTAGAACACTTATGCTGCTGAACAGACAAGTTGCAGAACAAGTTTATGGAACCGGGCAAGTAAGCAAGCAAGCGCTCTGGAGCGAGGAAAGCCATTACAGACATACACAAACGTCGAAGTGTTTAACGGTGGTTCTCTCTTAGCTTCATTTGTATTGCTTTCGTAAGTCCGTCAGAACAGCACAGCCGACTCTCGCAACTGTGCCACCAGCGGTACATTCATATGGTAGACTTCAACGAGACAGCAGCTAAGGATCTGAGCAGGGACAAGTGTGGTGGTAGAAGTTGAAGACAAAAAAAATACATCTCGAAGAGATGACAAAGCTGAAGTTATTTACACCGCCTTCCGTCACTCGTCCTACAAGGGACTCTCAAATAATGCCTGCCCTATGCATATATATATACAATATCTCAAATATGTACGGGGATGTAAATTTCGACGAGACTTCGTTATTTATAGAGGTGCCCATAATATAAGCATCGCCTTCCTGCATCGTAAAACCGCTGATAACCCCTAGCCTTCCACTACCAGATAAAGATTTGGGAGACGCGTTATGAAGACAGTACTTTAGAACAGCTATGGCCTCACTCCGTTTAGTGCCCACTTAGCTTGGTGTATGGAACAGCTAGAGGCAGAAAGTTTACGATACGTGAGTGACTGTCACCCAGTGACATACTGGCTATTGTACCGTTAATGCTCTACCCTCCACACTCAAACGACCTGAACGTCTCAAAATTACCATAGGGGAAGCACAAGACGATACATTTCCTTTCTGAATGGCCTTCTTTGCGTATCCGGAGATAAGCTTACATTTAATGTTTATCGTAAGCCGATCAACAATCCATGAACAAACAAGAAGCGTATGGTCATCGGCTTCTTGCTGAAATCTTGTATCATTGCCAGCCCATGAGTTCCTCGAGGAATGTTCGATCATTCGTCAGGTGTTCATCCAGCTTAATCCCCTCCCATTTTATCAGCAGCTACCGAAGGAGAGTCTTGAACATCATTAACACAGACAGAAGGGATCACTCTAGAGACAATATGTTTCTAGCAACAACTCTGGCTCTCTTTCCAAAGTGTAAAGTGAATGTAGTTATCAGTTCCGCTACCATGAGATTCCAACGCAGGTGTTTGTAATTCCTTGTGGTAGATATAACAGCTTATGAGCGAAACGTCGAGGAACGTTGAACAACGTTTGAAAGGACATAAGAATTCATGTAGTGTGGGTAACCTTAACAGGGCGTCTTAAAACCCGAAATTCCCACGAATACCATGAAATAGACGAAGCCGGACTGGTCGCTTGGAAAAATGATTTACAAAGGCAAAAGTGTATGGAGTCAGCATTGATTGCCACGTCCAGCACAGTCTTCTAGCTCACTGGTAGTTTTAGCTTGTCTGGCATTTTAGTTAATATTACCCCATCAGAACTGGAGAATCAGGTGATGTCAGTTCCCTACATGTCTATCCGGGCAATGACCATCCTCTGTCCCGCCTACGTATGCTATTTTTTTGTAGTCTCTATATTGGAGTGACATCTCCCAGCGAGCTGCACCTGCGTTATTTACATGTCAGCATTTGATACAGTCTGTGACCAAGTCGATAAATACTCGATCGATAGTTATCATTTATTCAAAATTATCCTCTGCATTAGCTTCAGGGATGACTGTCGCTTTCTTCCACTGTCTTGGGATCCTGCCTTGTTGATAGCACATGTTCAAGAGTTTCAACCTCGGACCTTCGCTCCGTACCTGCTAGTGTATTGAGTATTTCATAGGTTGAGTGTAGGATGCATTTGTTTCCTTTTATCTTTCACGCGATGGTATTTTTACAGGTCTTATTCTTCAATTTTGTTCTATTTTTTTTACCTCTTTTCGCCCCCTCCCTTTCCGTTCGTCCTCCTTTCGTCCTTTACACTCGTCTCCTTAGTCCATCCCTTTCTAACTTCTTTCTCTCACTCCTACCCTTATCACTCCCTTTCTCTCCCCCTCTTTTACTACTGCTTTTTTTTCACTCTCCCTTTCTCACTCCCTCCTCTCCTCCCTCCCACTTCCGATCATTCCCTCCCCCATTCCCTTGGGCGGGTTGATGTAATCTGATAACTATGTATTCTGTCCTGGTGGTGAGTACTAGTTACACGAGCTTGTGTGTGTGTGTGTACTCTGTGGTTGCAAGGGTCGATTCACAGTTCCTGGCCCCGCCTCTTCACTGGTCGCTACTAGGCCACTCTTCATGCTCCACGTGCTTTATCATACCTCTTCTTAAAGCTGTGTATGGATTCTGCCTCAACTACATCACTTTCCAGACTATTCCACTTCTGACAACTCTGTGGCTGAAGAAATTCTTCCTAACATCCCTGTGATTCATCAGTGTCTTCAACTTCCAATTGTGACCTCTTGTTCCTGTGTCCCATATCTGGAACATCCTGTCTCTGTCCACCTTGTCTACCTGGAGGGTATTCCGGGGATGAACGCCCCCGCGGCCCGGTCCACGACCAGGCCTCCCGGTGGATCAGGGCCCTGATCAACGAGGCTGTTATTGCTGGCCGCACGCAGTCCAACGTACGGCTGATCCGGCACCGACTTTAGGTATCTGTCCAGCTCCCTCTTGAAGACAACCAGGGGTCTACTGGTAATGCCCCTTATTGCTGGTGGGAGGCTGTTGAACAGTCTTGGGTCCCGGACACTTATTGCGTTTTCTCATTGTACCGGTGACCCCCCTACTTTTCACTGGGGGTATGTTGCATCGCCTGCCAAGTCTTTTGCTTTCGTATGGAGTGATTTCTGTGTGCATGTTAGGGACCAGTCCCTCCAGAATCTTCCAGGTGTAGATTATGATATCTCTCTCTCCCCTGCACTCCAGTGAGTACAAGTCAAGTGCTTCCAGGCGTTCCCAGTAGTTAAGGGATTCCTCTCAGTATTTTATATGTCGTTATCATATCCCCCCTATCTCTCCTGTTTTCCAGTGTCGTCAGGTTGATTTCCCTTAACCTCTCTTCGTAGGACATACCCCTTAGCTCTGGGACTAGTCTTGTTGCAAACCTTTGCACTTTCTCTAGCTTCCTTACGTGCTTGGGTAGGTGTGGGTTCCAAATTGGTGCTGCATACTCCAATATGGGCCTAATGTACACCGTGTACAGAATCCTGAACAATTCCTTATTAAGATGTCTGAATGCTATTCTTAGGTTTGTTAGGCGCCCGTATGCTGCAGTAGTTATTTGGTTGATGTGCCCAGTGTTATACTCACTCCAAGATCCTTTTTCTCGAGTGAGGTTTGTAGTCTCTGGCCCCCTAGACTGTACTCCGTTCTCGGTCTTCTTTGCCCTTCCTCAATCTTCATGGCTTTGCACTTGGTGGGGTTGAACTCCAGTGTCATGTAGGGGGGTAATGATTAGGGGAATAATCGGGGAATATGGGGGTAAGCGGAGGGAGTCAGTAGGTAGGGGACAGGCGAGGCAGTAGGAGGGATGAGTGCGGAGGTAGGTAGGTAATGTGAGGTCACTGGTGACTACAACTTCACCTCTCATTACTCTACCCACCACTCCACACTACTCACCCTCTCACTACTTTAACTGAACATAAATAAATGGAAATAAGAATAAATAACGGGGACAGTGAATATTACTATTCTACTCAAACACAGTTTATTATTAAGTCCTTGTACAATAATATATTTGGGAACAGGAGTACATCATTGGGGTTTAGATAAATGGGGTGGTACACATAAGCAGTGAGACAGGGAACACAATCAACTTAACGAAAATGAATGTAACTTACAATATAGTACAGAGGACAGTTCACTACAGGAACTAAGCCACAGGTCCCAAGACTTACACAGCACGAGTACTGCTCCAAGCCAGTACTCTGCCCAATGTCTCCAACAGTCTCTCCTCCCGAGACTCTCCAGTTCAGCTCTGCTCACAGGCCAGAGCTCCGCTCGAATCTCCTTGCTCAGCTGTTCCTTGGGCTTATATCGTGGTCCAAGCACCCTCCACAACCACGTGTACGACCTGACGCCTAGGTCTGACGTCGTCAAGAACAAAAGACCTCAGACGTGGGCGTGGCTGACAGACGTTTGCCAAGGCAAGGTGTGACCATATAATTGGTTAAATTAGGTCTCCCTAGAGACCTCACAAGCCCAGCTGAACTACATCACACCAGGAGCCAGTTGCTGGACCAGGCCTGTAGCCTGTGCAGATCCCGTTTGTAGTTCTGCCTGGTCCTCGTCCGATTGAATTCTTTTCATCAACTTCACATCTGCAAACAGGGACACTTGGGAGTCTATTGCTTCCGTCATGTCGTTCACAAATACCAGAAACAGCACTGGGCCTAGGACTGATCCCTGTGGAACCCCGCTCATTACAGGTGCCCACTCTGACACCTCGCCACGTACCATGACTCGCTGTTGTCTTCCTCACAAGTATTCCCTGATCCATTGTAGTGCCTTCCCTCTTATCCCTGCCTGGTCCTCCAGCTATTGCACTAATCTCTTGTGTGGAACTGTGTCAAACGCCTTCTTACAGTCCAAGAAAATGCAATCTACTCACCCCTTTCTTGTCTTACTGCTGTCACCCTGTCATAGAACTCCAGTAGTTTGTGACAGGATTTCCCGTCCCTGAAGCCGTGCTGGCTGTCGTTGATAAGGTCATTCCTTTCTAGGTGCTTCACCACTCTTCTCCTGATAATCTTCTTCATGACCTTGCATACTGTACATGTCAGTGACACTGGTCTGTAGTTTAATGTTTCGTGTCTGTCTCCTTTTTTTTAAAAATTGGGACTACATTTGCTGTTTTCCATACCTCAGGTAGTCGCCCTGTTTCGATAGATGTGGAGATTGTTGTTAGGGTAAACATAGCGCCTCTGCTCCCTCTCTCAGGACCCATGGAGAGATGTTATCCGGCCCCATGTATGTGTGTGTGTGTGTGTGTGTGTGTGTGTGTGTGTGTGTATGTATTTAGGTACAGGTCCACACAAGTTCAATGTCATATCAAGGATAACCCAAAACAAGTCGGCGACTTATTTCCATTGTGTGTTGATGCTAGTGCCACAGGGTCTGAGATCTTGTAAGGACCAACAGGAAGAACAGCAGCTGCTGCAGCTGGACGACAGCATGACTTCATCAAATAATGACCAAAATATCGCGGGGAAAATGAACTCTGTAACTTTCCCCTGGTAAAATGCAAATATTAATATGTACGAGGTAATGTGTATGAGGCTCTCATTGCACCAAGCCCACGTAAGTTTATTTCTGTTTAAAATAACTGCGGCAGACAACACCGCCGATGCTGCCGTGGCCGCCACAGCAGTCACCACCGTAGCCAGCGCTGAAGTCAGCCACTGAGGCAAGTGCCGCCACTGCCCTTGTCTCAGCAGCCGCAGTAGTCACCGCGGTTGCCGCACCAGTCTGTTGATACAAACAAACTCTTAGGTCCACTTCTTCCATAAGAGTTTGATGTAACATTATTTTGCTTGTTATTGATATACAGGGTGAGGCGCAAGTCGCTTTAGCGGAAAATACCCTCGTTTTTTAATTGCCTGTTTTATCTCGTTGTCAGTACAGCAACCTGTATTTCTCGATGTTTATTTTGAGTAAAAGCCATTGACTCGTCTTAAGTGATATTTTGGTCATCTAATTGTTTTTCAGTGAAAAAAGATGCCTTTTCGAGCACAGTCATATTTTTTAGATACCTTCCGATAACCAGGGTTCATCATGGGATAGATCTCAAAAGTGTAAAAATATTCTTGTGTTTATTCTTCAGTACTTGCTTGAAAACTCTTTTTTTCCAGTTTGCGGAAGCTAAGAATATGAAAATGTAAGAATAAGGTTGTTCGTGTAGTGTCATGTACATTGATTTTGACATTCGAATAAAACTTATATTTGTCATGGGTAAGATGCTGAAGTTTGAGAACCCATCTCGGTTTTCAAGTTTCAAATGTTCTACACTGCCGTTGGACCGACCCTCCCATCTCTCCCTGATGCGGCGGAAGCTGCGACCCTCCGTGACCGAGGAGGCGGCAAGACGTCAGGACCCTCTGGACACGGCATTGACGGGACTTCCAGTGCCCACCGTGCCTCCGTACCCCATAGAGATGTTTGAGAGTGGCTGTGGCTTAGGCATAACTAACAGAGCCTTCAACCTGACTGATGAATGTCTGACTGACAACTCTAAGACAACAGTTCCAGTTACTGCTACAGTAGAAGCCCTGACAACACCTGACAAAGCAGACATTCACAGTGGCAGGCCGTCGCCAGAAGGTGCCGTCTATACCATTAGTGCCACCTTGGAGGAAGCAGTGCCCTCGGATGAAACGTTCCAGTTTTCCAGGCCTTACGTGAATTGTGCTCTGGACGAGGGAGCATCGGGTAGTGGGAGTGGGTCGTCTGCGAGTACTGACTCGCTTGTGAAATGTGGTTCCTCGAAGAACGTCCAGGAGTTAGTGAAAGGTGGAGCACCATCGAACGCCGTCTCTCAGTCGGTTAGGACCTCCGTTCAAGATAGTAAACCAGTAATGGACTGCACACAAATACCCAGCGACGGTTCATTAGTAAAAAGGGGCTCCAACAACAGCCCTCTTGTGGAAGGCGGATCTCTTACGAAAGACGCCCATTTTCACAGTGATTCACTTCCAAACGGCAGCTCTCCTTGCCATGTTGGTTCGCTTCTAAACGGCAGTCCGCTTCGCGATAGTGGTCCACTTGCCAATGCTGGCTTGCTTTGCAGTAGTGGTCCACATCTAAACGGTGGCCCGCTTTACAGTGGTGGTCCACTTCCTAGTGACAGCTTGCTTCGCATTGGTCGGCCACTTCTAAACTGTGACCCACTTCGCAGTGGTGGTCCTCGTTTGAACGGTGGCCTATTTCGCAGTGGTGGTTCACTTCCTAATGGTGGACCGCTTTTAAACGGTGGCCTACTTCGAAACAGCTGCCGTCAGTCAAATAGCTCACTCCGAAACCGTGGCCCAGTAAACTGCACATCGCGTCCGAATGCTGGATTTTTTCCAGGTGGAAACATGCCAGACAGGCGGGTTATAAGCGGACGGCCAGTCGTAAAAAGTGCATCATTATCAGAAAGTGAGACTACAACCACAACACACGCAAATCTTCGCAGTAACGGAGGTCCCGTCGACATTCCAAGAAGTCTCCGGCATACCCACTATACCAGGCACACTAGTTCATACCCTGATGGCGACGTGAAGTTGGCCAGAGGACCCCCTTCACTACACACTGTAGGTAGGCCCTCGCTTGAGAATGTTGGTGCTGCTGTTGGTAATATTGGTGGTGCTACTGCTGCTCGTCACAGCTCACGTGTCATAAATCACAACCCGACCGCCCGTATACCAAATGTGCCGGTGGACAGCCATAACACGAACAAACCGAGCGATGGCAGTGTGAGTCGCTCCTTTAGTAGCAGCATCTCAGAGTCGATGAGGAACAGGTTGCTGGATCCCATTTACAGTAAGGTGTGCAAACCCAAGGCACCCCGCAATAAACTACAAGGCAAAGATGAGGACCATAAAACTGTGTGTGAGATGAGCAAGAATGCTCTTACTCATCACAGGATGCCTAGCGAGGCCTCCCGTTATGAGAAAAAGGAAGGGCTCGACAACAGCAGCAGCTGCTATCTGCAGCCTAAAGTGCTTCAGAAAAGGAGCTCCGAGGAGGCCACCTCACAAGTTGCTGATGATGTTTGTCCTCTCTACGAAGATGTCAAGGAGTTCGAAGACGATCGACCGGAGGAACGGCAATACAATATCGAGGTGAAAATCGACTATTCTCGGGGCAGTAAATACCAGATGGAGACACGGCATGTAGTAAGAACTAAAAACAAAAGTGGTGACAATACAAGAGTTATAAATAATCCCGACGTACAAAAAACTAAGAACACGAGTGAAGCCAGGAAAGAGAAGGCGATATCCAAAAAATTACGGAAGGTCGGCGAAATGAAATCGTTTAAGTTGGGAGTGATTCATGTGATAAGAGTCGGCAAGTGGAGGTTTGTGGCACTCTGCTGCTGTGGGTATGTACTCATGTGTTTTATATATTTCATATTTGTTATTTTAGAAGTTAATTATTTCTTTTAGTTTTTAAGCTATTGGACCTCAGCTTAATTGTTAATTTATAAGTCTGAATACTCTCCACATCCCCCCGCAGGCGCTGTATAATCCTAAAGGTTTAGAGCTTCCCCCTTGATTATTATAATGTTAATTTATAAGCTCATGCTTATTTATTGTTAAATACTAATTTCAGCAGGAGATTTCATTTTTTTTACTTGAATAATTATTTTAGGGAACTTTCATTTTTCCACATGACTTTATATCTGGATAAAGCTGTGAGATGTTTCAGGTGCGATTCAGTCAAGGAAGAAATGATCACTATATAAGTATTCTAGTTATTTTATAGGTGTTTCAATTAGTACCATACGTGTGTTCTACTTTGCTTATTTATGTATCAATTCAGGGGGGGGGGCCCTCGCCCCTGATTCATGGGATTCTTATGTCCTTGGGATCCTCTGATCCTCACTCGGGGGGGGGGATAGGAATGACAGTGGATCCTTCCTCAACTTTTAGGTAACAACACGACATGGATTAAAATGTTGAATGAATATATTAATACAAATAATAAACCTGTAATAGAGTGTGTGTGTGTGTGTGTGTGTGTGTGTGTGTGTGTGTGTGTGTGTGTGTGTGTGTGTGTGTATGAAGAACCTGTTTGTGTGCTCTCTGAAGTGTGTCGTAATAGATGGAGAAGTAGAAGGGGGGAAGAGAGAGGATGATGAGGAAGAGGCAGAAGAAGGGAAAGGATAAGCGATGGTAGAAGTAAAAAGGAAGGCGGAGAGAGCAGGGCAAGAGGACGTGGAGAAGGGAAACGGGAAAGAGGAAAATGAGGGGAGCAAAGTAGAGAGAGGGAAGAGGAAGAGGGAGAAGAATTTGGGGAAAGAGTAGAGAAGAGGGAGGACCACAAACAAGATGAAGAACAGCAGGTTGTGGAGGTGGTGATAATCGTCGTCGTCTATAAAACCTAGGATTAAGAGGCAATATAAGAGGATGAGGAAAGGATGGGTATCATAGGAGAAGGAAGGCAAGGTACCTAATAATATTGTAATTTAGAAATAAGTGTAAAACAGCTTTGATTTACAAATGTGAAACCTGGTCAGCAGCAGTGAGTGTTGGCAGTATGACTAACTAGGCGAAGAGTAAGTCAGAGTAAACTGGCTGGAACAATTCACCACAACAGTACACTGCTTTGATCCGTCCTGGACCATTATCATAAAGGACGGACCAGAATGTCTAAAGTGTCCTTTCTAAATAACAGTCTGGAAGCAATAGAAGTCTAAATGTTATGATACATACTTCCTCTCTTCAGGGAGACCTCAGTTGGAACACTCGCCACAACTCTGATTTGCATATTACGGAAACTGCATAAATGCACTGGAAAATTATAATTAATCCTTAATATCGGGAAACTTTCTACGCCTTTCTCTAGAATATTCTTCTAGAGAAAGGCGTAGCATGAATGACGAGAAGGATATGATTAAAATATACAAATAGAAGAAAGGCGAGGGAAGGGAAGGGGGTTGAATAAGGAACTTAAAATATTAAATCAATACAGAATTCGCAGTCATGTCTTCAGATTGGGTAAATAGATATTTAGAAAGGATATAGGCTAGTCTAGATTTTGCAGTAAACTTATCTATAGGTTGAGCAAATAGTCGAATATTGACTCTGAAGAAAATTTAGGTTTAAAAACAGGTTAGATAAGAGGGTGAGTAAAAATTAGTAAAAGTAGGATGTTCCTCACATAGGCCTATGGCAGAGGTGGTGATGGAGGTATAGACGAAGATTGAGGTAACGACGGGGGCAGATAAAGAAAACAAGGGGAAATAGTAGGTAGTAGGAGAGGGGGAGGGAAGCAAAAGTAAAAATAAATAAAAGCTAGGACATGAACAAGTGAAGAACTGAAAATCAAGTTAGTGGGAGTGATAAGATAGGGCCGGAGGGAAGATAGTGGCCCCAGGGCGAGGGTGAGCCAGGGCAAGCGTGAGAAGACTGTCTGGATCCTGGAGCAGAGTGACTCCGTGCCTGGGAAGCTGTCTTACAACCTCGCCCACCTCGCCATTATACTCTCAGGATCATGACTCCATGCCACAAGCTTATGAAAAATTGTGTTGGGTAACGTAAAGGGGTTTTCGAGATTTCATATAAAGTATGTATGTCTAGAGTTACGTAAATCTCGAACTCAAGTCAGAAATATCCTAGTTACCATTTCCTTCATTATCCTCTACAACACTCGCTGGCACGAAAGCATAAGATTGGATTATACAGAGGCGTACCTTTGAGTTTCGCAAGTTTTTCTACTCTCGGAACTTGGCCATGAGCCGGGTTCGTCTGGTGCTTGCCTGGTAGCAGTAGTCCCCACTCGTTCCCATTCAGGTGACTGACCTATTTTTAGAGTTGTTTAAAGTATTTGCTTCTGTGAAGCTCCTCGGCGGCTGGTTCATTCTACGAGTATTTCGAGACTAGTATTTTCCTTTGTTTATCTGAATTAGTCCACTCTGTGAATCCACTGTTGATATGGGCTGCCACTGATACCTTCTGCCTTGTCTCAGAGAATTTCCCCTCCTACCTGTTGCTGTCTTGCAACATTGCATGGCTCCTGACGACGACGCACGAGAGTGCGAAAGATCTCCAGAAAAAAATTTCCATCCCCCCCCTCTCTCTCTCTCTCTCTCTATATATATATATATATATATATATATATATATATATATATATATATATATATATATATATATATATATATATATATATATATATATATATATATATATATTGCACACAGTTGCAAATTAAGAGTTTCTCTGGGTGTATTAATGGGTAACACGGACGTGCACGCATGTCGCAAATAGTGAAACGGGAGGGCAGTATCTAGCAAGGTGGTAGGAGACTGCATCCTCAAGAAAGTTTGAAACAACACGTTCAGTGTGTAGAGTGTGAGGAGGGATTGCTCGGTTATCATTCTCTCCAAACCACTTCCCTTCCCATCCCTTTCTTTCCCCACTGCATAACGTATACGAATTAGCATTTAAGCAGTCATAGCTTAACTGCGATAGCAACTTGTCTATGTAACCTAGCTATTCCATCCCTCTCTCCTTTCCCTCCCTCCTGCCCACACTAACTCACTTCACCACCCACGCCCACAAACCACAAAAAGCAGACTAACTTTCCCACTGCCTCGACACTGCTGATATAGTGCTCCGCCCACCACTAATTACAGAGGATAATATGGAGTGCGTGATTGAATGTTTATTGTGAGGGGGGAATGGGGGAGGGGAGCCATTAAATCACGGTTATTGTGTTATTGGTTGAGCAGTTAAGTAAGACTTGGTTTTATTAGTTTTTAATGCTTTTAAGCAGTCTTTGATGCTGTTTCAGTGGTGTTAAATAGTGATAATTACTGTTATACTGTAATTGATACTGTTATATGTATTGGTGCTATTACACAGTGTTTGATGCTGCTAAACCTTAAACTGCTGGTGATTAGCAGTGTGAAGGTGTAAACAGTGTGTTGTCTGAACCTCTGGTGTGAGTACTCTGCTTCATAAAACTTTTTTTTTTTTGTTTGGTAAAAAAAAAAGTTTGTAAAATATTGACATAATCATCGTCAGTGTTAATGAAGTTTAAAGCTTCAGTAATTTCTGTTCTTACAGTGTAAATTCTGCCATTGTCTTCGAGGTTACCATCAGTGTCTTGTTTTTCTTTACTTTTAAAACCAAATAAAATTAATGATCCAGAAATGATCATACGTGTCCTCATAAACAAAGTTAACTTCTGTGTACTGGGACTCCATCTTTTACGAAGATGTATTAAATGCACTGAACTCGGGTTTATATTAAAAGCATTCAACTAAGGTTTATGTTAAAAGCAATAAACTAAGGCATTGATGAAATGTATAAACTAATGGGCGATGTATCTGAAATATAGATATGTAAGACTGGAAACGGGGAGGAGGTAGCGAATGCTTTCGATGGTCATCCCACAGTGGTCAGAGTTAAACAGTGTAGGCGACACAGACGACGCTAGAGACCATGGCTGTGCTGTGTCATGGACGCATTATGACCCTTAATTGTTTTATGTGACTGGCTTCCCTGGTGGCCTTTCTACGTGGGATATGTGGACCGTCAGCCTGATACCCTTCCTACCTGCGTCCAGGAAATATTACTAACATGCAAATGTCCCTTTAAATACTTGAAATTAAAGGTGGGGTTTTAAACTTGAGACCATCACTTGTTCAAAATACCTAAACAAACAGTTTGTGATGTAGGCCTGAGAGTCGCTAGCAACAACAGCTTGGTTGAACAGGCAGTCGACAATAAAGTCTGGCCTCAGACCGGGCTACGAGGGTGGAAGAACTCTCGAAACTATGACACAACTTTGAATAAAATTCAAGTTCCTCCCAAACTGTCAGATTCTTCGTGAATAATAAAAGAAATACCTTGATTTATGGCTCTTTACTCTTTTTTTTTGTGTGTGTGTTTGACATTACAATTTTTGGGTTTAAATCCAGCTCTGTGTCCCCTATCTTCACATCTTTGTACATAGTTTTGCCTCTATCTTAAACTTGTTATATATAACTGTTTCCCTATCTTAACCTTGTTATGTAGAGCTGTATCCTCTCTTCTTGTTAAAACAGCTCCCACCCCCCTCCTCTCGCTCTTTTCCGCTCTTAGTGTACAACTTTTCCTCTCTTGTTGCACAGTTTACCTCTCCACCGCACTCTTGTTGCACAGTTTACCTCTCCACCGCACTCTTGTTGCACAGTTTACCTCTCCACTGCACTCTTGTTGCACAGTTTACCTCTCCGCCGCACTCTTGTTGCACAGTTTACCTCTCCGCCGCACTCTTGTTGCACAGTTTACCTCTCCGCCGCACTCTTGTTGCACAGTTTACCTCTCCGCCGCACTCTTGTTGCACAGTTTACCTCTCCACCGCACTCTTGTTGCACAGTTTACCTCTCCACCGCACTCTTGTTGCACAGTTTACCTCTCCGCCGCACTCTTGTTGCACAGTTTCTCTCCACCGCACTCTTGTTGCACAGTTTACCTCTCCGCCGCACTCTTGTTGCACAGTTTACCTCTCCGCCGCACTCTTGTTGCACAGTTTCTCTCCACCGCACTCTTGTTGCACAGTTTACCTCTCCACCGCACTCTTGTTGCACAGTTTACCTCTCCACCGCACTCTTGTTGCACAGTTTACCTTTCCACTGCACTCTTGTTGCACAGTTTCTCTCCACCGCACTCTTGTTGCACAGTTTACCTCTCCGCCGCACTCTTGTTGCACAGTTTCTCTCCACCGCACTCTTGTTGCACAGTTTACCTCTCCACCGCACTCTTGTTGAACAGTTTACCTCACAACCCGACTATTGTTGAACAGTATACCTCTCAACCGCACTCTTGTTGCACAGTTTCCACCGCACTCTTGTTGCACAGTTTACCTCTCCGCCGCACTCTTGTTGCACAGTTTACCTCTCCGCCGCACTCTTGTTGCACAGTTTCTCTCCACCGCACTCTTGTTGCACAGTTTACCTCTCCACCGCACTCTTGTTGCACAGTTTACCTCTCCACCGCACTCTTGTTGCACAGTTTACCTTTCCACTGCACTCTTGTTGCACAGTTTCTCTCCACCGCACTCTTGTTGCACAGTTTACCTCTCCGCCGCACTCTTGTTGCACAGTTTCTCTCCACCGCACTCTTGTTGCACAGTTTACCTCTCCACCGCACTCTTGTTGCACAGTTTACCTCTCCACCGCACTCTTGTTGCACAGTTTACCTCTCCACCGCACTCTTGTTGCACAGTTTCTCTCCACCGCACTCTTGTTGCACAGTTTACCTCTCCGCCGCACTCTTGTTGCACAGTTTCTCTCCACCGCACTCTTGTTGCACAGTTTACCTTTCCACCGCACTCTTGTTGCACAGTTTACCTCTCCGCCGCACTCTTGTTGCACAGTTTCTCTCCACCGCACTCTTGTTGCACAGTTTACCTCTCCGCCGCACTCTTGTTGCACAGTTTCTCTCCACCGCACTCTTGTTGCACAGTTTACCTCTCCACCGCACTCTTGTTGCACAGTTTACCTCCACCGCACTCTTGTTACACAGTTTACCTCTCCACCGCACTCTTGTTGCACAGTTTACCTCTCCACCGCACTCTTGTTGCACAGTTTACCTCTCCACCGCAGTTTACCTCTCCGCCGCACTCTTGTTGCACAGTTTCTCTCCACCGCACTCTTGTTGCACAGTTTACCTCCACCGCACTCTTGTTGCACAGTTTACCTCCACCGCACTCTTGTTACACAGTTTACCTCCACCGCACTCTTGTTACACAGTTTACCTCTCCGCCGCACTCTTGTTGCACAGTTTCTCTCCACCGCACTCTTGTTGCACAGTTTACCTCTCCGCCGCACTCTTGTTGCACAGTTTCTCTCCACCGCACTCTTGTTGCACAGTTTACCTCTCCGCCGCACTCTTGTTGCACAGTTTCTCTCCACCGCACTCTTGTTGCACAGTTTACCTTCTCTTGTTGCACAGTACCTCTCCACCGCACTCTGTCAGTCACTACCTTCCGTCCCTCCTTCCCTACCTTCCGTCCCTCCTTCCTTACCTTCCGTCCCCCCTTTCCTACCTTCCGCCCCTCCTCCTCCTCTACCTTTCGTCCCCCCTCCTCTACCTTTCGTCCCCCTCTACCTTTCGTCCCCCTCCTCTACCTTCCGTCCCCCCCTCCTCTACCTTCCGTCTCCCCTCTACCTTCCATCCCCCCTCCTCTACCTTCCGTCCCACCTCCTCTACCTTCCGTCCCTCCTTCCCTACCTTCAGTCCCACCTCCTCTACCTTCCGTCCCTCCTTCCCTACCTTCCGTCCCTCCTTCCCTACCTTCCGTCCCTCCTTCCCTACCTTCCGTCCCTCCTTCCCTACCTTCCGTCCCTCCTTTCCTACCTTCCGTCCCTCCTTTCCTACCTTCCGTCCCTCCTTTCCTACCTTCCGTCCCTCCTTTTCTATCTTCCGTCCCTCCTTTCCTACCTTCCGTCCCTCCTTCCCTACCTTCCGTCCCTCCTTCCCTTCCTCCCCATCCATTCCTTCCGGCCCCCCTCCATCCCCTACTTCCGCCTCTTTCCCGTTTGCTGTCACTGCTGGTCTTTCTCTTCCTCCGTCCATCTCTTCCTGTCTTGCTAATTTCCTCCATCCATCAGTGGTTGTTTCCCTCCCCCGCTGACAGGTTGGCCACCTGGACACACCTGGACCCACTCCTCACATTCCTGGTCAAGCAATTAAGTCATTATCCTATTGTGTAACAAACCTGACGCTGGTAACAGCGGTGTATGACACCGGCGTTGTTAAGTTCACCCGATCTACGTGAAAACTTATGCTCAAACATTGCTTTTATTCATAAACTTATGTAGCATTATTGTTTAAATTCCCCACTAAAAGATTTATTTGGGTTAAAAAATCACTAGCTTTATATACAGTGTGTGTGCTCATGCGTGTGTATTTATTTTATAACTAGTCCTTGGTAAGGGATTCATATTGTGATTGTAAATTTCCCCGACCAACGTGAGTCCTCAGAATCAGTGTTCGATCTTATAAGTACCGTAAAATTTAAAACATAGTGCCTCGTTATTAGGTTTGCAGTCATGAATTCAAATGATTGCAATAGTGTCATGGGTAATAACCGAGACTATAGTGTGGCGAATTTTAATATGATTCCTGGTCGTTGATACAGTAGTTAACCAGCTGGAGGAATGGCTGAGAGACTGCCTCACATAGTAGTCTCTTTCAATATATACAATATATAGTATCAATTTTAGGGTTTATGCAATTTTTTACCTGGTAGTATCAAATTTACCCAGGGATTGAGCGGTTAATGATCTGTAGTAGCAGACGTACCTCAAGTAGAAAATAGGCACTTAATTCAGTAGTCTTCCTTGGTACAATATTTCTCCCACTTGTGAATGAAATTTTGTACTAATAAAGACTTCAGTGCATTGTGTGTTTACAGTGTATCGACGTAAAGTCTTTATTAAATGTATTTGTCCTGACACAAAGTAGTTAACTGTCGTTCTTGGGACTCCAACGTTCGCCTGTGTTAGTTTTAGCAGCGCTGTATAGTCCTTGTGGCTTAGCGCTTCTTTTTGATTATAATAATAATGTGTTAGTTTTAAATAGCGAGAAATGCTGACCATTATAATTGTAGTATAAACGATTTTGTCATGGCTAACACGAGTTGGAACCCTAGCATAGATATTTCTGGTTGGGACATGTATGTCTTGTATCTCTACTTGCCTCTTTGTCCCTATTATTTTCCCTTGTCTGTCTGTCTGTCGGGCTTCGTAAGTCGTCGAAGGAAGATTCGAGCTGAGGTGGGAAAGACAGTGCCTCCACCTTGACCGATTGGTAGTGTTATTGCAAGTTGATGGGTCATTTGGACAGTGATATCATTGCATTTTTGGAAAGACATCTAGGGCGTGAGTGATAGTGAATGTGTGTTCCTTGTTTGCGTCACCCTGCATCAGTAGAAAATGGCCGATTTCTTAAAGAAAAATATGCATTTGCACTATAGATGTCTGGTATAGGTCTAAACAGTTGTGTCAGGTGTATATCTTTTATTTGTCGGACATAGAACTTCATCTGTAGGTGTCTATCAGTGTAAATCTTCGTATAGGTGTTTGTTAGATGTAACTTTGCGTTAAGGTGTACACAATCCAGGGCAACATGGGTTCAGGGCAGGTCGCTCCTGCCTCTCACAACTACTGGATCACTATGACATGGCCTTGGATGCACTGGAAGAAAATCAGAATGCAGATGTAATATACACAGACTTTGCAAAAGCATTTGACAAATGCGATCATGGCGTAATAGCCCATAAAATACGTGCTAAAGGAATAACTGGGAAAGTGGGGAGATGGATCTTCAACTTCCTAACAAATCGAACACAAAGAGTAGTGGTCAACAGAGTTAAATCGGAGGCTGCCATAGTGAAGAGCTCTGTTCCACAAGGCACAGTACTTGCCCCCATCTTATTCCTTATCCTCATATCAGACATAAACAGAGATATATGCCACAGCACCGTATCATCCTTTGCGGATGATACTAGGATCTGCATGAGGCTGTCATCTGCTGAGGACGCGGTTAATCTCCAAGAAGATATAAACAAAGTTTTCCAATGGGCAACGGTAAACAATATGATGTTCAATGAGGACAAATTCCAACTACTCCGTTATGGAAAACTGGAGGAGATAATAACTAGAACAGAGTATACTACTGACTCCGGCCATACAATAGAGCGGAAAACTAATGTAAGGGACCTGGGAGTAGTAATGTCTGAGGATCTCACTTTCAAGGATCACAACAGTGCCACGATCGCACGTGCAAAGAAAATGATAGGATGGATAATGAGAACTTTCAAAACGAGAGATGCCAAGCCCATGATGATCCTTTTCAAATCACTTGTTCTCTCCAGGCTGGAATACTGCTGTACATTAACATCTCCATTCAAAGCAGGTGAAATCGCAGATCTAGAGAGTGTACAGAGATCCTTTACTGCACGTGTAAGTTCTGTCAAGCACCTTAACTACTGGGAACGCTTGGAAGCACTTGACTTGTACTCGTTGGAACGCAGGAGGGAGAGATATATCATAATCTACACTTGGAAAATCTTGGAAGGAATGGTCCCAAATCTGCACACAGAAATCACTCCCTACGAAAGTAAAAGACTGGGCAGGCGATGCAAAATGCCCCCAATGAAAAGTAGGGGCGCCATTGGTACACTAAGGGAAAACACCATAAGTGTCCGGGGCCCAAAACTGTTTAACAGCCTCCCATCAAGCATTAGGGGAATTGCCAATAAACCCCTGGCTGCCTTCAAGAGAGAGCTGGACAGATACATAGTCAGTGCCGGATCAGCCGGGCTGTGGCTCGTACGTTGGACTGTGTGCGGCCAGCAGTAACAGCCTAGTTGATCAGGCCCTGATCCATCGGGAGGCCTGGTCATGGACCGGGCCGCGGGGGGCGTTGATCCCCGGAATAACCTCCAGGTAACCTTGTTGAAAATGGCTCAGCATACTTCTGTCTTGTGGTCCAGGAGATCTAGGAGTGGCTAGCCAGTAGCCAAGCTCGGCACAAGAACGTGGAGTTCTGTTGGTACCTGAGACTTGTTGGAGTCCAGGGAAAGACACACGAGGCTGAGGCAAAGGCTGCTGTTTCTAGCTCGCCCTGTACCACAGTTGTACCTCACGGTGACTTAGGGTGCCACATACATGCAGTAACTATGTCCTTACGAAGCAGCGGGCACTGTATTTCCTAGACACCTGCAGTGTAACAGAACGTGGGTATTTGGTCCTTCTCTCCTTCATCGATATTGATGCTAAGTCTTCACTGAAAACACTTGGTTCGTTTAATGACTCTTAACAATATGCTAATCGGAGAAGCCAAGTATGGATCTTAAAATCAGAGAAATTAGTATACAGTATTTATGAATTTCATCACAATAAATTGCTCCTACACGATGAAGCTGATACATTAGTAAGCATGTTGAAGAAAGAAGTTTAATATAACCTTGTTGTGTCTGTATCAATAATTAGAAATAATGTTAAAGGGAAATAACTGATCTGAATGTCACAGGAATATTCTTAGAAGCTTGAGTAGATAGGTAACCATGGTAAAATGAATGTAGATCAGTACATTTTCGGAACATTTTGCCTGGATTAGACTTTATGTGCATCAAGCAGTTTAACATATACGGAGTTTAACCCACTGAAGATGTATGAACGTAGCAAGTGCATAGCACAGTGCTAAGTATGTGGCCAACTTTATGGCCACTGTCTTGAACACATTTGCTTGAATATTTTCTTACTCTGCTGTTCTCGTGATGGACATGAAGCACACAGTTAATTAGCCACTTCCGTAGCAAAATCTAATCTCCTTCAACATAAACCGTACTGAGAGAGAATTCTCTGTGGATAAAGGATCAGGCGCACACATCATCCATAGCCGCCAACTTGCAGGCGCTGCTTTCCCTCGCTGGGTGTTAGGTGGTGTACTGCTGACTCTGCTGTACATTTTAATGGTTTGCCCAACGCTTCTGCCTATTTCTCAGTCATTCTTAAAATTACCGGGAAGCTTGTGGGAACATCGTCTAAAATTTAGGAGTCCCTCAGCGTTGGCAGTTTAATGAGCTTGAATTATGTGGGTTATTTTAGCTTAGATTGGTCGTATATATTTGTGCAGTGTTTTTGTTCGTACTGATAGTTTTGAATTTTCTTGGACGGTTTTACCCTGAGTGCTCTGTATGTGTTTATATTCACGTTTTATTGCTACAGTTGCTGAATGATCTTGTAATTCAAAGTGCTTTTCAGATCGCATTGAATGTGAGATCTCCTTGAACCTGAGATCTGACATTATCACTCCCAGGTCTAACGTGAGAGACCTGGGAGTGTCAAAAAATCTCACGTTCAAAGGCACAACAATGTTGTTATTGCAACTGCAAAACAAATGATAGGTTGGATAACTATAATTTTCAAAATAAGAGATGAAGAGCCAGTGATACTCTTCGGCCCTCTTCTAGGTAGGCAGAATTAGAAAATCTACCGAGAACCTTAAAAATTCGTATAAACACAGCCACCTAAATTACTGGAAGCACCTGAAGTCCCTCAATTTTAGTACTTAGTATGCAAGCGAGAAAGATACATCATAATCTACACCTGGAAGGATTCGTCCCGAACCTACACACCGAATACAACTACATATGAACACGGGAGGCCTGGCAAGCGTTGCAGGTTACCTCCGGTGAAAAGCAGGAGAACGATGAGTACACCCACGACTCGACACCTTCCGTTCATGCATAAGGGAAATTACCAAAAAAAAAAAAAAAAAAATAAACATCCCTGATTGTCTTCAAGAGTTCCTCAAATCAGCTCCTGATCAACTAGACTGTGGTGCATACGTTGCTCGGCGGGCTCTTAACACCATGATTGATTTGAACTAGTCTGGGACCGGGCCGCGGGGTCGGTGATCTCCGGAAGCGACTTCAGGTAACCTCCAGGTAATTACAGGTGTACAACATTGATAGTTATCTACTGGGGGGGGGTTACCAGAAGATTCACACCCCTTCTCCCTTTCCCAACCTAAATTCTTAGATAAGTAAGTTATTTTCTATTAGGTCAATTTAATGTGGTTAGATAATGTTGCTAAGCTAGTTTTGATGCAAAATTCGAGATTGGCTTATCAGAAATTTTCGTGTTTACCTGCGATGGGGAAGAAGTTTAAGTAATCCATGCCTGGTGTAAATCCCCGGAGAGTGTACTGTCAAGTGCTGACAAGAGAACCTCCGGAGGCCCGTCCTTCCCGCCACAAGGCTGTATAAATGTCCAGGGTAACTTAGGTCCATTACCATAAATCACTTTCCTCCCCCGACCACCACCCCGGACGTCTTCCCTCAGCTCAGGCTGACAGATTTCAGTACCGTGTATGAGCACCATCCTGCGTAGTGGAATATGACAGGGAAACGCATCTTTCTTTACACTGTGTATCTATCATATAGAATAGGGCAGCAGCACT
>NC_091316.1:11144222-11149222 GCF_038502225.1 Cherax quadricarinatus
ACAATAATATGAATATTTCCTTTAGTTTATATAAATTAGATCCATTTATAATTAATAGAATTTGGGAAGAATTTAATAATACACTGGACAAATAATAATTTTAAAAATTTTCTTGGGTAGAATAGTTTGTTGGTGGTTGTGCAAAGGACCTGTCCAGTTGGGCCGGCGCGCGTCAAGTGTTTAACCGTTGTGGGGTCTGATAGTGAGGTGCTGGCCAGACCCCTTATATACCTTCCTTGGATGCTTTACTTTCATAGTTCCTTGATAATGTGAGTAGTCACGAAATCGCTTGGAATTTCTCTATTCTTTCAGAGTGGTTGTTTTGCATATTCTGAAATCACCTGTTTACTGTGATCTTATTGCATATATATATATATATATATATATATATATGTGTGTGTGTGTGTGTGTGAAATTTAATTTCCTAAATTGTGTATAATTAAGATTTTATTATATTTCAATTTGTATTATATTCAAAGGTTAAAATATTTTATTATTGCTCACGGGAAAGCGCTAATCCTGTGAGGATCATTCAGTACCTTGGGAATGGGAGGTAATCAGGTTTTGACCCGAGGAATGGGAGGGAGGGGGGTGAAGGCAGCTCCAATTCCTTGGATCAATGGACATTGAGCATGATGGAGGTAGCAGGATGAAGGGAATGTTTGGTGGTGTCAGTAACAAAACTAAGCTATGACGCGCCCCTCTGCTCTGTTTTTTCACGTTCTCTCTGGTGGAAGTTGTTTACCCTCAAAGTAAGTATTGTTGTTGTTCTCCGTGTTTCTCTCTCAGCATTTGAGATTTTTTTTTTTTTTTTTTTTTGCTCTGCATAAATTACATATTGGCAGTGAAGAATAGACACGTTGTAGAGCAAGCTGTGTGTGTGTGTGTATGTGTGTGTATGTGTGTGTGTGTGTGTGTGTGTGTGTGTGTGTGTGTGTGTGTGTGTGTGTGTGTAGCTTTATCGAGTCATGCTTGATAAAGCTACATAGCGATGCGTTGTCCCAACATAAGCTTGTTCTGGAACTCGTCTTTCACTGTTGTCAACATTGTTCCATTTTGAAAGCCAACTTTATAATGCTAGTCGAGAAATGAATTGTGAGTGAAGGATTATTATTTGTTTGTGAATGATTGATTGAGATAGATTTTTTCTCTTTTTATTTTTTCACCGTAACTAAATCATGGCGTACAGCCATGTTGTATTATTCTAATATAGAATGTTTTATTATTCTAATACAAGTAGACTATTTTTTGTATAGTTAGAGCATGTAATGTTGTGGCAAGATGTCAGGTGTATGGCTTAGTGGTAATATTTTAGCAGCGGCTGGTGTTGTAGCAGCAGCAGCAGCAGCAGCAGCAGCAGCAGCAGCAACTACCACATGTGTTGCATTGGCTCGACGTGTAGGAACCTCTGTGAAACACGTATTTAAGTCGACCGTTGTTTGATGACCCGTGTCAGACGACCACTGTGATTACCCGTGTCGGACGACCACTGGGATTACCCGTGTCAGATGGCCACTGTGATGACTAGTGTCAGACGACCACTGTGATTACCCGTGTTGGACGACCACTGGGATTACCCGTGTCAGACTACCACTGAGATTACCCATGTCAGACGACCACTGTGATTAGTGTCAGACCACTGTGAATACCCGTGTCAGACGACCACTGTGATTACCCGTGTCAGACGACCACTGTGATTACCCGTGTCAGACGAGCACTGTGATTACCCGTGTCAGACGACCACTGTGATTACCCGTGTCAGACGACCACTGTGATTACCCGTGTCAGACGACCACTGTGATTACCCGTGTCAGACGACCACTGTGATTACCCGTGTCAGACGACCACTGTGATTACCCGTGTCAGACGACCACTGTGATTACCCGTGTCAGACGACCACTGTGATTACCCGTGTCAGACGACCACTGTGATTACCCGTGTCAGACGACCACTGTGATTACCCGTGTCAGACGACCACTGTGATTACCCGTGTCAGACGACCACTGTGATTACCCGTGTCAGACGACCACTGTGATTACCCGTGTCAGACGACCACTGTGATTACCCGTGTCAGACGACCACTGTGATTACCCGTGTCAGACGACCACTGTAATGACCCGTGTCAGACGACCACTGTAATGACCCGTGTCAGACGACCACTGTGATTACCCGTGTCAGACGACCACTGGGATTACCCGTGTCAGACGACCACTGGGATTACCCGTGTCAGACGACCACTTAGATTACCCGTGTCAGACGACCACTGTGATTAGTGTCAGACGACCACTGTAATGACCCGTGTCAGACGACCACTGTAATAACCCGTGTCAGACGACCACTGTATTCAACGACTAGTCTAAACCACCACTGTGACCCAACGATTAATGAGAGCGACGACCACTCTTGCCCCAAGGTTTGCTTCATCACAAGACCAGTACCCAAGGATTACCACGACTCCTGAGTCTAGTGTCACTACAGGTAACAAACATTCACACACCAACTTACACTTGATATAATGGCTCAGCCTTAACAAAAAAGAATATCCGTTGGTTCATTCGAAATACGAAACAAAAATACACATACACACACGCATACATACACACACGCATACATACACACACGCATACATACACACACGCATACATACACACACGCATACATACACACACGCATATATACATACACGCATATATACATACACGCATATATACATACACGCATATATACATACACGCATATATACATACACGCATACATACATGCACACACATGCGCGCGCGCGCGCGCACACACACACACACACACACACACACACACACACACACACACACACACACACACACACACACACACACACACACACACACACACACACACACACATTTCTCTCACACTCACTGTGTATTTTAACGCTAGATATAACAGAAGAAGTATAGAGAGAGATAATATACTGTAACAGTAAAGAGTGTGGCAGCACACAGTGAAGTGTATGGGAGGGGGCACTAATGTAATTGCCCCCCACCCCTTCTGCCCCTCTTTCCCACTTATGTTCCATCCCACATACATTAACGTGTGTTCACCGTGGCTCTCTTCTCTTCCATGTGCGCCCAGAACCCGGAGGCTGACGTAAAACTAGAGGTTGGTTCTTTTACGTTAAATTTTGTCCTTAATTTTAAATATAGGTGACCTGTTCAAATAAAAATAAATGCACATATGACATGACTTACGAATGTTTGATAAACAACTGTTATTGTAGTTGTTTCCCGTACTTGTTCGTGCTTCACGTTGGTTTGTACTATGCAAATCTTGATGCTGTCAATGTTTTCAGTTGAAGTTACTTAATGTGCTGCCAAATTGTGTTCTACTTGAATATTAATTTGACATTAATCACAATTATAATTTAATTAGTTACTTTGTCATGTAATATGTTAACATTAAATATTTAATGTTTTCAGTCCACGAGCCCTTTCTTCATTCACTTCTTTCTTTCTTTCATTCATTCACTCAAGTCCAAGCTTGCTTGCGGTAATTGATATTACCTACAATATGTGAACTATTAGTACTAACCTAAATGTTGTCACCTTTATGTTACACCTTACCCGGTCACAACCATACTAACTTTTCATTCATCCCAAGCTGTAAGCCTGAACTTCTCCGCTGCCTACATATGAAGGCCACACGCCGTAGATTGGGTACTAATTCGTCCCTGGTTCTCTTTCCTACAGTCACAGTCCCAGGAGCCGCCGCCCGTCTCCGTCAACCATAGATACGGGTCACAGAAGATGTCCATGACCCAGTGAGTATTACTACATATGCAAAATGAGTCCCTGACATCGTGAATATTATAATTGCGTTCATTAAAAAAAATCGTAAACCAGTGTTTAATTTGTCGTGTGTCTGTTACATTCACAAAGAGAATGGTAAACGCCTGTATATATAACATTAATTACAACTGTAATACATATGACATATTTATATATAAATAATTAGACTATTTTTTTTTCTCATGGACCGTCACTCACCCAGGTAGTGACTCAAAATAGTACGTTCACCCTCAATCATTCAATAGCTGTCTTACCAGAGGTGCGCCATTGAGATTCAACATCTCCTCCCTTCTTTAAGTGCAAACAATTAGAGCTATGGAGGTGTTTAGTAGTCTGCACTACGAAGGATGGTTGGGATGTGGCAGTTCGGAGAGTTGCTTGTGTGAATAAATGGCTTAGAAAATCGTCAAGTTGATGAGAGACTTAGGCAATATTTGTGTATCTTTATTCTGGAAACTTTTCGCCAACCAGTGGCTTCTTCAGTCCAGTGGAGAGAAAGTTGGCAGATGAGGAGATCGAAGTGATTAGTCCTTCAACCTGGAGTCGATGTGTTCATCAATCAGTCAGTCCATCAGTCTTGTCAAGATTGATTGAACACATCGACTCCAGGCTCAAGAACTGATTACCGCGACTTCCTCTTTATATTCCACCTTTCTCTGCATTAGACTAAAGAAGCCATTGCGCGGCGAAAAATTTCTAGAATAAACGTATCCAAATGTTGCACAAATATTTCATTTATCATTTAATTGTCATGTCTGCGCACTGATGGCAAGCCATCTACTGAAAGAATAATAGGGAATGTGTTTCCTTTGAGTCGCCCTACCTTAGCGTAAGGCGGGAGATAAGGGAGGAAAAATATTTTTCAAACTCTAAAATATGTCAAATAATTTGCCTTCTCTAAAGTAGGAAAATGTGTTTAGAGTTCTCATTCAGTCTTTCCCTCAATCAGTGCTCTGAAAGAATCCGGATACGAAAGCGACAGCACCTTAGTGTTTAGGAAACGTGAGGACGCTCGCCGTCAGGCACCCGACCCCAGGAAGACCAGCCAAGTGTACCGCCAGGTGAGAGGCAGACATGTATAGATAGAGAAAGACACACACACATCGACAAACACTGACAGACACCAACAAGTTAACGGTCGGTTGATCAGGGTTTGTAACAAGACTTTGTCGCCAT
>NC_091316.1:11154222-11169222 GCF_038502225.1 Cherax quadricarinatus
ATATATATATATATATATATATATATATATATATATATATATATATATATATATATATATATATATATATATATATATATATATATATTTCTCTTAGTGATGTGGTAGTTTCTTAAAGAGCGAGTATCCAGTTTAGTACATTCGTATTCACTGCATTGTTTTTGTGATCTTTATTTACAGAATATTAGAATTTATTCCAGTGTTTGATTTATTTTATTATCTCGTGTCCTGTGTAAAATCTCTGTAGAGCCAACACAGACAAAAAATATTTGTGTAATGCTCACACCTGTCGATGTGTTAATATGCAATATCACTGTTGCCATGCCCCTGGGAACCATCACTATGCTCTGCACTCCCACTATTGCCTTCTGGGGGGAAAACACCTTGGGCATGTTTTTTTTAAGGGGGGAAGGGGTTATTGGCCGCATGTGTGATGTGATCCACCTTTGAGGATGCATGTCAGCCACTGAATCACCTCTGGGGTGCATGACATGTTTGGTGTTTCATCTCTGGGGTCCATGCATGCCTTCATAATGCACCTGCACCTTTTCTTGGGGAGCATATTCTCACACTTGGATGTCAGATCTAGGGGTAAATGCCCAGTTTTGTCCTGCGTCTCCAGAGAGAGTCATGAGAGTCTGTTCATGCCTGGAGGTATAACTCAAGGTGGGTATATTCTAAAGAGAGGGGGGGGAAGAGGGGGGAACAAGAGAGTACATAATACCGCAGGAGTACACTTTAATTTAGGCATATATTAGCTAGGGATATTTCCCTGCATTATGAGAGCACACAGCCTTAAATACAGCTTGCAGGTTACACTCTGGCCGAGGTAAGTGCCAGGTGAATCTCCATCAACACTCGTAAATGTGCATTACGAGTTCAGAGGTATGTTTTGGCTCGGAGGGAAATAACCTCTTGTGTGCAGTTCTGTAATATAATTTTAGGGCTACACCTTTAGGAGTTTCACATCTACCTAGGGTTATTTTTTATAAAAGATCATTGGCATAACAAGCACAGCTCTACATTCTAGTCTAGGAGTTAAACTTTTAAGGCTTCATTTCCAAGGCTCCGCCTCCAGGTACACGTCCAAGAGTACTTTCTCAGGTACACACACACATAAGGTACTCTTAACATCAACTACTTACGTCTGTGGTCACCTTTTTTTATAATCTTTGTGGCTATTTTGGTGGTGGTAATTTTTTTTAGTGTGTGGATGTGTTTGTGGATGTGTGTGTGGATTGTGTGTGTGTGTGTGGATTGTGTTTGTGTGTGGATTGTTTGTGTGTGGATTGTGTTTGTGTGTGGATGTGTGTGTGTGGATGTGTGTATGTGTGTGGATGTGTGTATGTGTGTGTGTGGATGTGTGTATGTGTGTGGGGATGTGTGTATGTGTGTGTGGATATGTGTGTGTGTGGATGTGTGTGTGGATGTGTGTGTGGATTTGTGTGTGTGGATTTGTGTGTGTGGATTTGTGTGTGTGGATTTGTGTGTGTGGATTTGTGTGTGTGGATTTGTGTGTGTGGATTTGTGTGTGGATTTGTGTGTGTGGATTTGTGTGTGTGGATGTGTGTGTGTGTGGATGTGTGTGTGTGTGGATGTGTGTGTGTGGATGTGTGTGTGTGTGTGTGTGTGTGTGTGTGTGTGTGAGTATTTTTGGATATTCCTCAATCATTAAAATACGTAGATTTAAGTTTAATAATGTTGCTTGCAGGATATTTCAACTTGATAACATGTTGATATTAATCCCTCTGCATGCTGGTAGAATTTCAGAATATTGTTTTAAACTGTATTTCCTTTATTAGTAGTAGTTAATGTAGAAATCAATCGTGTATATTTTCTGTTAGCACAGTAGTTACCCCTCACATCACGCTCATCCGCGCCCCCCCCCCCCGTACACTCCCACTTACCCTTGGGAAGTCTAACCAAATACCCACCCACTATCCCAAGAATATCTACCCACACATCCACCCACTACCCCACGAATATCTACCCACACAGTATCACACCCTTCTGCCCAGATCCCTTACAACACCCGCACCTACGTCATCAGTATCATCCTACACCTATTATCAGTATGTTCCCACACCTGTTACTTGCATCATTCTGTGCCTGTAGTATTAATATCCTTGACCTGTATTACCAGTATCTTACACCTGTATATATTATCCTTCAACTGTATTATTAGTATCATCCTTCCCTGTGTTTATCATCAGTATCATCAAACACCCGTCCTCATCATCCGTACTGGCTATCCTCCATAAGTTTACATGCATCACAGCCCATCAACTCATTTTATATTTCGGCATCATTAACACTGCTGTGTCATCTGCACCATCCTCTTACGCTGGTGAAGGGCTCTTGATCTAAGGACAGGGAACTGTCCTCCCCTTCCCTGGGTCAAACCTGATTGCATCCCATACCTCAGGCGCTGTATGACCATTACCGGTTTAGCGATTCCCATAATAATAAAAATAATCAGGCAGTCCTTGATGAATCTGTCAATTCCTCAACATCTCTTCAAGATTCCCCCCCCCCTCCTTTTTTTTTATTTTATCGTAGTTCTATCGGCCCTCTATCGTCTTGAGCCCAGGAGCACAAATTGCATTACTACCTCACCATTTCTTCTTCCATCAACTCTTTTCATCTTTACATACTCCCAGCTTAACAATCTGCCTCCACTCTAGCTCCCTTGTACATCTTCGCTCAAGCTAGTTCCCAATAATCCTCCCTTGTACAGCCTCCTTCAAGCTAGCTCCCAGCACTTCCCTCTTTGGTACTACCTCTTTCACCTGAGCTTCTTGCACCCCTTCCCATGTACAGTCTTTTCCACACTCTCCTTGCACTGCCTTCCACTCCTGCCCCTGTCTCACCCAAAAGCATGCACTCGTCAATTCAGCGAAAGAAATTGCCAGGCTGAGACATCTGTACATACACACACACGCCAGCAGAAATATTGTCACCTGCACCAGGCTAAAGTATTATTTGTGCACGGAGAAGTATCACAGTGATGCACCCTGAGGAATGCCCCGTAGAAGCTTCCATCCACAGTTCTAACGAGCATAAGTACTACAGCACAAGTCTGCTAGTTTTTCTCTGGTGGTCAGCTTCGGGTCCAAGGAGCACAGCATCGTAGAAGATTTGCCCACTCGAGGGGCTCATTGCACAATAATGAAAGATTATCGACTTGTTCCTACCTCATGCCGCCCTTCTTGCAGACGATTACTACGTGGTATACTCAGATCTTGACCTGGGTCTACACCACCCATCTCTCTCGGACCTGACTCCTTCCTGTGGCGTGACCAGAACCATGTCGCCGCCGCCAAAGCCCCCAATGCCCACCTTCGGGGAAAGAAAGAGGACAGCCCCGTCAAAGGTAGTATTGGCACCATCGCCTCCTCGTCGAATTTCTTCGAAGTGGCATCCATCTCTTATAAAAAGTAACAAAGACCAGCCACCAGTCCCATCAGCACGTTCTGCATCTGCAGAGAGAGTGCGTGAGACTCGTGCCCTCTATTCTTCATGGCACCGCGAGAAAGTAGCACGCTCTAGGGAGAAGATCGGCACCTCTCCTGCAAGGAACAGCTCCTTGGGACGCTCACTTTCAGCTGCAAAACAGACTCAGGAAGCCAGGGAGAATTTTCTCAAGGGACGCCGCACTGTTTCAGAGTCACGGTTCACCATTGAGGACCGAGAGAACTCTCCCCCTCGACGCTCTGCATCATCTCCCAAATCTGCTTCCCCCACTAGACAGTCTGAGATACGTGAGAAATTGCAATACAGATCCTCCCAAAGAGATAGACTTGGTGACAAAAGCTGGGCGAGCAAACATGATGTTCAGGACCACACACCTGTTCAAACTCGAGGCCACAACAGGTCACTTAGCGCTGATTCGACGAGGAAATGGTCAAACACTTCGACAGAAAGTGGTCGCTGCAGTGTTATGCGCCACACAGTCAGTAGCATGAACAAAATCAAGCGACCATCACTCCATCATAACCAGACAGATAACATTTGTCCTGAGCTTCGTAGCAGTAGTGCTGAGAGCAACTGCAGAAGGATGCGAAGTGGCTATATCTCTCCTGAACCACAGATATCCAGTCGAAAATCGCCCGTTGGCCGGAAAGATAGCCGCTATAGGGGATCGCCATACTCTGATGTCTCTATTGAAGTTTCCGATGATAAAAAATTGAAACAGAGTGAGAGTTTCGATACAACGCAGAGTAATGAGACTGGCTACTCCAGCATGCTTGATCTTTCTACCTCCCCAACACCAGAGAAGAAGGCTCACGAAGATCGTGAGCGTCGAACAAGAAAGAAGTCAGAGCCACAGCAGCGACCTCACTCCGTCCCGGTTCGTCGTACCCGTATCTCGACCTCTTTCCACGAGCAACGGAGCAAGTGGGAGGCTTTGACCCGAGGAGAGATTGTAAGTGGCCGCCAGTCACGCAGTCCTTCACGATGTACTTCGCCTCTGCGTTCCTTGCAGTTGGTCCGACAGGTGAGTAGCAGTTTCAAGGACATTCCAGTGGAGGTTTGGTCTGCCGGGACACGACGCAGCAAGAGTCTTGATGTGCTCACACCTTCGCCTCACTCTCATCCTAATCGTTACCGTCAGTACATTTTAGAGCTGAGAAATGCTGCACCCCGTAATGCTCGAATCTCTCAACTTCGGCGTCTGTTTACATCTCTTGATAGAGTCCATCGCCTTGAGCGATCTGTGAGCAGTGTAGAGCTCTCAGCTGCCCAGAATCGTGCTTATGAAATTATAGACTTTGAAACATGGAAGGGTATGAGGGAGAAAGAGCGAAAGGCCCTTGAATATAGTGTTTTGCTCAAGGAGCTTAATGTTGCACAAAAAGAACGCGAGTTCTTGTACAAAGTGACACCAGACACGAAATGGTCTGGGGACTGCAGGTTACGAGGACGCGACATTAGTGTTCCGGAGCTCTGCGAGAAATTTGATACTACTTCTGACAATACCTCAGAAATTACGCAGAAGCGACGGCGTGAACTGGAGAACAACAAAGACACATATCGTGGACTGTGGCGAGGATCTTCGGTGCGTGATCTCTCGCAAATGTACCAGAGTTCTGAGCGTCATCGTAGCAGTAGGCGTGGCTCTAGTCTGAGTCTTTCACGAGAAGATTCCAGTATGAGAGCCCGTGGCTTGTGGACAAGTCTCAGCCTAGAGCAAGTAAACGCCTTTCGTGACCATCTTACCGAGATCTATGGATCAATGCAGAGTATTCGCTCATGGCGAGAAAGGAAACAAATGAGCAGTGACCGAGCACAAAACAGGAGCCATAGAGAGTTATCCAAATACAGTGTGGATGTGGCAGAGACAGGTCGTGCCATTGCTGACAAACTGCGCACTCTCCATGTTCGTCCTCCATCAGAGTCATCACAGAAGTACCCAGTAAGGCTTGCATCGCCTCCTAGGACCAAGAAAGCTAGTAGTCTCAACCAAGTTGAAGATGAGCGACGCCAGTTATCCAAACAGTTGTCCATTGAGCTTCATGAGAAGGTGCTGGAGCAGAGGTCAGGCCGTAGCCTTGAGACACCCTCAGGAGCGATGAGCAGCTTGCAAGTTCCTGATGTTCCACTCTCCATTAGTCCTGAAAGTCTGTCAAGGTCTTCTCCACGCACCTGCTACTCGCTCGACATTTCTGACTCTTCTGAGCCAAATTCTTTGAATTCAGGTGACCAGTTTCTCCTAGTGGTACAAAAGCCTGGTCGATCTGGTCGGAGCCAAAGTCTTCCACCAGAGCCAGTCAGTGACCCTGAGACTAGTGATTCTGAGGTATCAGTCCGAACGGTCGTCCACAAGGACGTTGCAGGAAAGGTGAAATTCTTTGAGAAGCGAGCGCGTCGCAATTCGAGGTCATCAGAGCGCCAGTCTTCATGTGGTAGTCGTCTGAATATCGATGAAGTTCCTCACTATGCTACTTTACCATCTCGCCTGAAGCAGCAGTCTCAGAGTAAACTGTTATCGCCCAACTATCTGCCGGAAAGATCTGTGTCGTCAGTGAATTTAACTAGTAAGGCCGACGTTGCATCTCAGGCATGGCAAATCTATGACAAGACTAATCCTCTGAGTGGCTCGTCAGTGCAACCTCTTGCCGATACATTTCGTGAAAAAACAGAAGGGGATCCCACCTCACGCTCCCGTTCCTATCTCTACCATGTTAAGACTGGAGACGTAAGCCGTCTGAGGAGCCGCTACGAGAGCCCTGAAGATGCCCGGCGGCGCGCCAAGTCCCTGCCTGATGTGAATGGTCCTCTGTCGCGCGTGACCCCGACAGGAAAGACAGTTATTCGAGGCCAGGAGGCAGGAGATGTGCAATATATAAGAGCTAAATATGAGGCACCAAGACGGTCTCGCAGCCCCGAGCACTGGCAACCTACCCGAGATGAATATTTGCCTAAATCAAAGTTAACGTCAACTCTTCAGTCGCTAGCTGCTCGGTCACCTGCATTCAGCGAGCCCAACACTATTGAAAGGCTAGCTAGACGGGACTCAGTAGAGAAAGCTGTACTGCGACGGGTGTACACTGGAAATGTCGAGGCCTCAGTTGATCGATTAGAAAATAAACGATTTGACTCAGGATCAAGAGTGTCTATCATTGGACAGATGTATACTTCAGCTCCTTCGGTCAATGAGCTAGCAACAATGGCACCTCTGGTTCCCCCTCGGCCGCCACCACCACTGCTTGGTCCTCAGAAGCCTCAGCGTCTTGGTCGCACTAACCCACAGCCTCTCTTGACCTCCACACCCACGCCCTCACCCGGGGATGCCCGCGCCGCACACAAGCAACGAGCTTTGCAAGTGCCTGAGCCAGTGTGTCCACCACCCATCGCTGTCCACCCACCTCCTGGGATGTCTAACACATTTTCACATCTCTCTACCCACTATAACGCTGACGCCCACCGTCCCAAGTCACGCTACATCCCACCTGAGTCCTACGGAACATCCATGCCCAAGTCTTACGGACAAGCCGGCCCTACGTGGACTCAGTCTCTGGAGCGCCCCCACCGTGTGACTCGTGCCATGTCACACACTAGTCCGCCACCATCCTCCCATCAGGGCGCCCACTGCTACACCCTCCGTCACCACCATTCCCGCCCCCAGCAACCACCACCACCACCGCTTCCCAAAAGCTCTTCAGTCGATCATCACACATACTCTCAGCCATATTCCTACACTCAACCTTGCTCCCACACCACACGCCCTCATCACCACCATTCCTACTATCACTCCCACAGTCAAGGGCGGGAGCAGAGCTGCAGCAGCAGCAAGGCCGTCTCCTGGAAAGGTGCTACAGTTATTTATTTCATGGCTTAAGTCTGGAATGTCTGGAATCTTTTTTCCTCCTCTTGGTGACGGATTTTTTTTCCACCGAAGGGTCCTGTTGATTGCCATTTCACAACTGACTCATCCTTTTGCCATTGAAGTACCGGTCTGTAGTACTTTCTTCAGATGTAGTGTTTAAAAAACTCTTTTATTCCCTTCTGTTTTTTTTTTTATCCTCAGAGTACGGGTTTTCCCTGTGTTTGTCTTGTAAAAGAATACCTCTTATACTTAATTGCTCCACCATCTGCATATGGAACTCTAAATCTCTATTTTTTATTTTTGTTGAAACACTAGAATAAGGAAAGTATTCATGTATAATAAAAAAATTGCATGTTAACATCAAGCTTTAAGTTAAGATTATTGTGGATTAAATTTGTTTATGTAAAATATTAACTTTAATCTGTTAATTAAAATTTTCATACAATTGTTTTGCGTTTAATGTGTGTCGGTGGTATATTTTCAACTGCTCTTCCCCTACTCGGCCCCTCTTTACACTCCCACTCAGCCCCCTCCTTACTTCTCCCACTCAGCCCTCTCTTTACTTCTACTTTTTTTTGCTCTACCTTTACTTTCATAGTCCTTACATTCTGTGTCTGGTGCAAGTTTAAACTTAATAGTGCAGTATTGTCATAGCGAGCGCAATCATGTGTCCCTCTTAAATATCTGTGACTTGTATATGCCTCTTAACCTTACCCAGGAATCATGTATGCCTCTATACCTAATCCTTGTCAGTCATATATGCACCTCCTCCATATTCTTGTCAGTCATATATACGCACCTCAACCATATTCTTGTCAGTCATATATACGCACCTTCACTATATTCTTGTCACAGTCGTATACACCTTCGCTGCATTTCTTTCTTCGTCTTCCTTGTCTTCACTTTTTTGTATTTTCTGTGTTCATCTCTTCTCACCGCGGATCAACACACTTACCTCCATGACTTAAACTAATTTATTCCGAATTATGTCCCGTCTTTGCCTTATGCAGCTTTTCTATTCTTTGTCTGGATTTATATCAGGTGTTCTTCACGCTGCTTTGTCCTTTCACCAACTCTGTGTTGATGTTAGGTCAGGTTCGTCGGGAAACAAACCTGTGTTGAAAAAGATAACAGGATAAGGAGGAAGGTTCTTATCTTTCTCCTTCAACCATTATTGAGTTTCTTCAGTTGGTTTTTCTGTCCATTATGCCCTCAGTTACATCTTGTTGCTGTTTGTATCCCCTTCCTTCTCTTCGTTCTCTTTCACCATTGCCTATCCCACCCCCCTTTTTTCCCCATATTGCTCATTTCTTCGTTTGTTCACGACCACCCTTTGTATTCTGCACTTCATTGCATTTTCATTATTTATCTCGTCGCTTTTATTGCCTATAATTTTGTTTCCTTTTTGTATTTTAACCTTCCCACGCCACCTTTTTTTTTATTACCATCTTACCGACATTTGTATCGCCAGTTTGTCACCCCGTCAGTTCTATTCTACCCCCGTAACTCCCACTTTCGCTTTTCTCGCATTTTGTTATGTTAAACGATCTTTCTCACCCCACTTAATGCTCCTCTTTGACATTAATTATTATCACTGTTTCCCCATCATAAATTTCTTCCCTTAGGGACCCCTTATGATTTTTTTTTTACCCTGTATCCCTTCGTCTACTATCCCTTATCTTGCCCCTTTGTTACCCCTTACCGTGTCGTCGTCTCGGCCAGAGCCGGTGGTGGGCCCCCTTCCGTTCCACTCTCTGTATGGGGGTCAACACCAAGCACCTCCCGCACGCCCAGGTAAACATTCTCCTCTGATCAGTCTCTGAGCTCACCTCTTAACGTGGAGGGCCATACTGCAACATGACTGCTCTGGTGTGCAACATATCTGCAACATAGTGGCTCTTGCCTGTAACGTGTCTGGACTGCAAGATGACGGGTCTGGGTTTGCATATGCTAATCTGTTCTGGGACGGCCGGTGAAGGGTGCAGAGTAGTTTGTAGTACATGGTTTGTCCGACTTACGAACGGGTTGAGTATAATATGTTTCGACTTACGAACGAGGTTGTATGAAAACCAGTAGGATAAAGATTGGTTGGTTCACCCATGTTTGTATTGTGATTCGACGGAAGTGAAAACTAACTGGTTCTTCAGTAATTTATTTGTGTAACTAGACGCGTTTGTAAATACGGATGACTTGAGAGAGTTGTAAGGTGGAGACCTAGATGGCATTTGATTGCAGTGTGGCTAGAGTGATTTGTAAATTTAATATTTTGTTTAAGAAAATGTTTATTGTCATGTGCAGCCTTGTTTGTAATATGTCAAAAAAGGGATGGGGTTATGTAGTGTGGCTATTATAGTCTGTAGTGCTGCTCTAGGACGGTATAAAGATCAGTTGAGAAAAACTGATCAGCAATGCTGTTAATGTCTGCCAAGTAGTTATTGTTTTTTTTTTCACTGTTTACGTTATCAGTAATGGCATCACTCTGGTCAGAAATTTAACTAGTATGCATCTACAACGTGGGTTGGATGTTAATTAAATACTGGTGTGACTCTCAAAGAATTTTATAGAATGTGGCCTCTGTTCAAATTGTAAAGTGCTGTGTAAGTCATATTGATACATCAAAATTATACATATATGGCTATATTGAAAGCCTTAGCGAAGTATCGTGGATGGAGATAACATTTTTCTGGGAATGGGAGGTAAGACCTGGTTTTAGGAACGGGAAAACAGTTCCTAATCTTTGCATCAAAGAAGTTTCATCGACATTAAGGTGTCTCTTTGATGGGTAAGTTGCTGCTAGCACTAGCTAGTGTCTGTTAGAATAAAAGAGTGGGACATGTTGCAGACTGTCATCTTGCAGTCGAATGTACATGGTTGCAGGAGACTGGCGGTATTGAGTTGCCACACTGCTATGAATAACATCCCTCGCCTCTACCCTTTAATACCTGATTGGCTAATTTTCATAAACCGTCTCTTAACTCTGCCATTCGTTCGTCTTCCGCATTAACGCCTGTATATACTGCCGGTAATTAACCAGCTTTATCTCTTTCTCTTCCTGCGTTCCTTCTTTTCTTACTCCATTGTTACGTTACTCGTCGTAATTTGCATCGATATCTATTTTTTTTCTCATCAGATACGTTAATTGAAAAACTGTGACGCCAAAAATATTTTCCAGGATATTTTTTTCAGTTTAACACGAGGGTCATGTTAGGTTATGGGAAGCGTGTTTATCCTTGACTCAGTTGTAGCCATTAATGTTAATCAAGTGGAAGCACTAAACCCGTAAACGTCATACAGCGGAAGGGGGTGGGTATAATCAGGTTTGATCCGAGAAGGGTGGAGTAGCTTCAGTTCCCTGGGGCAAAAGCCCTTCACCAGCCTCAAGACGCACCTTGAAGAATCAACCCAGGTCAGTATTAATGAGCTCGTGTGGAAATAAAAAAATTGAATTAAAAATCTGCATGTATGTTTATTTTGTGGATCAGAAGGGCAAGTTGGCCACTCAGAGCAGTACTTATGTCGAAACATTTAGGGTTCTGGAGTCTCACCCTCAAGAGTGATACTGTTCTGCCACAGTTTTGTTATCAGTTAAGTTGTTATAAGTCGTTGGAGCGTCTAATTCTCTCGGGTGAAGACAACCAAGTGTTGCACGTGTTATTCACCAGCTTGAAGGTATTATATACCTTTTGGCTAGTAATACAATACTCAGGTTGATGTGTGTTCTGCCGTCTTTCGTTCATCCGTGAAACTCTGCATTGCATATACGTATGTGAATATTCGGCCGCACAGCACGAGCAAGCTGGTGCTGCGAGATGACAGCACATCAGCAGTGTGCTGCTACCTTACTTTGTCAGTCACAATAAAAACCAAAGCTAGTTTTGTTACTCTGTCATACTTCACACAACGTAGTTATAGTACATCAATTAATGAAATTGCCAGTCTCAGCTGGGAGACTTCTGTCTCAACGAAGAGGAAAACGTTAATTATTTCACCATGGGCTTAGTAGCTTAAAGGATTTTATTCCAGCAGAGCTGGAGTTGCTATCACTGGAAAATACTCTTGTTGCGATGGCTCATCACTCTGGAAATCAATGCGCTGCAGAATGTAGGGAAAGGAAGGAAATACATTGAAGGGGAGGGTAGTTTGGAGGAAGAGAGAATATTCCAGAAAATATGGGAAAGGAGAATATTCCTGCGAGTGTGGGGAAGGAAGGGTATACATGAGAGTAGGGAAAGCTATGATATTCCTGTGAGTGGGGGGGGGGGGGGACGAGAAGGAAGGTTGTCTGGGTAAGAAGGTATTTTGGGAGTGTTGAGAGAGGGTGCGGGGGATGGTAGGGAAATTGCTGTTGTGTAGAGGGACGTACAGGGAGACGTGTAGTATCATGACTGTCTCCTCCCACTCGTCTACAACCTACGTCCCTACAGGGTAAGTTTAGCTTTTTCAGTGAACTTCATGTCTGGTGATAAAGAGTGCGTACACTCAAGATGACGATCATCGTTAAAAAATAAAACCAGTGAAAATAAATATAATTTGGAAATAATATGAGTATTGTTTCGTTATGGGATTTTTTTTTCGATGGTTTAGTCTCATACTCGACAAGGTTTCCTTCACATTATTCTTTAGAGATGGCGTTAAAGAAGAAGAAAAAAACTCATATACCATCTCTCGACTTTTAGATTGCAGGTCCCAAACTTTACACCTCCAAAATCGAGGTCTGGCTAACTGTTATCATTGCAGTTTTTATATATGTATCTGTATTTTTTTTTAAGAAATATAGGGAGGTACCACCTCTAGAACTTTACTGGGGACGTGTGTGTGTGGTATGTATATATATATATATATATATATATCTATATATATATATATATATATGTATATATATATGTATATGTATATATATATATATATATATATGTATATATATGTATATATGTATATGTATATATATGTATATGTATATATATGTATATATGTATATGTATATATATGTATATATGTATATGTATATATATGTATATATGTATATGTATATATATGTATATATGTATATGTATATATATGTATATATGTATATGTATATATATGTATATATGTATATGTATATATATGTATATATGTATATGTATATATATGTATATGTATATATATGTATATATGTATATGTATATATATGTATATATGTATATGTATATATATGTATATATGTATATGTATATGTATATGTGTATATATGTATATGTATATATATGTATATGTATATATATGTATATGTATATATATGTATATGTATATATATGTTTGTATATGTATATATATGTATATGTTTATATATGTATATGTATATGTATATATATGTATATGTATATATATGTATATGTATATATGTATATGTATATATATGTATATGTATATATATATATGTATATGTATATATATATGTATATATATGTATATGTATATATATGTATATGTATATATATATATGTATATATATATTGTCATGTAGGGGGGTAATGATAGAATAGGATATAAGTGGGGGATATGGGAGTAAGGGGATTATGTAGGCAGGGGAGAGGCAGGAGAGGTGGTAGGAGTGAGATGATTAGCGGAGGTAGGTAGGTAATGACAGGTCAGTGGTGACCACCACACGACAACTCATTAACCCCACACTACTCACTAACATATGCCCTGTCCATTCTACACTCATATAAAACATAATAAAATATAATGAAAAGGACAGGGACAGTGAATATTACTATTCTACCTAAACACAGTTTATTATTGTCCTTTGTACAATAATATATTTGGGAACAGGAGAAGCATCATGGGTTTAGATAAATGGGGTGGTACACATAAGCAGTGAGACAGGGAAATACAATCAACTTGACGAAAATGAATATAACTTGCTAATATAGCACAGAGGATAGTTCACTACAGGAACTGAACCACAGGTCCCAAGACCTACACAGCACGAGTACTTAAGCTAAGCCAGTACTCTGCCCAATGCCTCCAACAGTCTCCTCCAGAGACTTCAGTAGCCCCTGAGCTCCTAATCAGCAGCAGCTCCTCCCGAAATGTCTCTGCTCAGAGTTTGCACTCCAGGCCAGAGCTCTGTCTGAATCTTCTGCTCAGGAGCTCTGCACCCTGGGCAGTAGCTCCGCCTGAATCTCTCTACTCAGCTCTTCCTTGGGCTTTTATGGTGGTCCAAGCACCCTCCACAACCACGTGTTGGGCGACCTGACGCTTCCAGGTCTGGAGGGCGTCAAGAACAAAAGACCTCAGACGTGGGCGTGGCTACAGACGCCTGCCAAGGCAAGGTGTGACCATAATTGGTCAAATTAGGCCTCCCAGAGACCTCACAAGCTCCAGCTGACTACATCACATCCCCTTTCTCCCCAATTTAAAAATATCTGAGAATCCAGGACAATTTGTCCTAGTTTATTAGACTATTTTAATCCTAATCCCCAAATCTATTACAATACAAAGACAAAAATTATACACAATACAAATTTATTCAACTACATATTTCAATCTTCTCATCTACCACACAAGGCAGCATAATCAGTACACCTGGCAGCTGGCCAGCATAACAGCCGCTCTCTGGTGCAAAGCCCCTTACCCGTCATTTCTCCTTAAACCTAAATAATATCGGGCTCCAGTGCCTTCCTTCTACTTACTAGAAATGCACTAGCCAATGCCAGTCACCCCCGCACGTTAACCATTGGGCCAAACCTTCTAGGCTTCTGCGTGGAAAACTGTCTAACGGGCTGCATTCTTTCAAGTAACTGCAACTGGACCACTTCACGACCAATAAGGTCGCATTTTCGGCACACTTCACATGCACACTACAACATCTGAAAATCGAGACAGGCCAGGCATCGCAGCTAAGACTCTCCATTATCCTATGCCACTACTAGGATTCACTGGCCTCATAAAACAAGGCGGCCATAATCACTGACTGTATTCAAGGTCACCATTTCACAGGTAACAATGGCCACTTCTGGCAAGTCAGCAGGCTGGGACATTCACACTCTTAATCGTGTCTCTCATGGCTGGCAGGGCATCCCCGCATACCTGTCGTACTGGTCGACCAACAAGGCAGGACACACTCCATACTGCCCTTGGAAAGCAGGCTGGTCCCAGCAGCTGGTCCATCTCTGCGGCTCACGTCCTTCCACATCTCCGAGGATGGCAACTCCTTCATAGTAGATTCTCCTCTCCTGGCACACCAGCCAGAATCCTCACACACCACTGCATCACCGCCATCTCCTCCTCTTGAGCTAGGCAGCATCGCAGCATCACAGCACGGCTGCATCACAGCAGAATACAGCACGGCATCGCAGCACGGTCCCAGCATCACAGCACGGCCGCAGCATCTCAGCATCACCGCACGACCGCAGCATCTCTCAACATCACAGCACGGGCCGCATCACAGCCCGGCCGGCATAGCAGACAGAACACAGCCACAGCATAAATGACGCGATCACAGCAGCCGACATCAGCAGCAGGCTATGGTCAGTTGCTCGAGGTGAGGTGAGGCCACTTCAGGTCATCAATAACAGCAGGTGCGGCCACTCCATCCCTGTGCAACTGGTGGGTAATCATGGTCCGCAGGTAATGGTCACAGAGGCTGGGTGACGGTGACAGACACTCTACTACACTTGGATGAC